>NC_132883.1:34994240-35084240 GCF_030463535.1 Salminus brasiliensis
TCAGTCTGTGCATACATAAAAACAGGCCTCGTTACCAGAAATAAGAAAGTAGTGCCCACAAGACAGCAGCAAAAAACTTGGAATAACCCCAAAACCGAAGGATTTAAATATTCTTCATCTTCTAGATGATGTACGTTCATATTTTGGCACAGTGTGTAAAAACGGCCATGTCATGAACTTTGGAATTTACATGTCATTTTACACCAGGCCTTATTCTGTGAGTTTATTGGCTGGTGGCAAAGCAGAACTCCTGACTCCTGACCTATCTGACTACTCAAGTGCATGTAAACATTTTAGTCATAATACTGACAAAATTTGATGTTGTGAAGTCATCAGAGGTCCTGCAAAAGAAAAAAAAATATTTTTATCAATTTTAAATTTTAGACATAATGTGAATCTGGCAGCTGTTCTTTACACTGTGTCATAAACCAATAGAAATTCTCCAAAATGAAATGGAATAAACTCTTATAACACTGACTTCCATTTAAAAGTTAAAAAAGTATTTCCTTCCACCGCCTTTCTGGAGATAGGAGTTTTCTTGTTCGACAGCAAATATATATTCATGGTTATTTTGTTTGTACTAACCTAGGACTTCTCACAGGTTCTTAAGTAAAGGTTACACTCTTAGCAGAAAAGGTTCTGGATTGTACTGGATTAGAAACAATAGTGGATCTCTTTATGGCACTATGGACTCTTCAGTCATTTGAAGGTTCTTTAGTAAAGGCAATAGATCTATACAGAGGCAGTTGGATGCATGGTTACAGGGTTGTTTTCTATGCACTTTGCATGGTTACAGGGTTGTTTTCTATGAAGGAAAGCAAGTTGCAGTTCCTTAGAAATATTTTTAAATGGTTCTATAAGACACCAGGAAGGGTTAAAAGAACCTCTTTTAGTACTATATAGAACCCTTTGACTTAGAAGTCAAAGTGTCTTTAAAGAACCATATGAAACACGTTCTTCTTTAGAGATTTACAGTTCTGTGTGTAACCCAAAAGTGTGGTTCTTTAGGGAACCTTATTACAGAACCATCACAACTCAAAAGCATTGTGAATGGTTCTTTGCATGATATTCTCTGATAGAGAACCTGTAATAGCACAAAAGTTCCTAATTGTTGTTTAAAGTTAGAGAAGTGTAAATAATAATATCATAGCTGGATACTGAGCTGATGTAGATTTTAGATTATAACTATACAATGAGTATAACTGTCACACTCCTGTTTGTCTGGTACGCAGACAGCGCAGCTACAGGTTTTGCTGGCAGTTTCGAGTTAAAGCCATGTCCCTGAGGACCCTGATTGGCTAAGTTGCTAATGATGGCTGATCTGATTGGCTAATCTGCTAATAACGAGCTCTAATAGGAGCAGGGCTGTGAATTCTACAGTTTTTCTGAGCTCCCTTGCGTCTGTGCACACCCACAGCTTCACACATACACCAGGGCCTTCACACACACACGCATACGTCACACTGTCCATAAATATGAAATGGTATTGCGCACCCGATGCTCCTATTCCCATCTTCAATTTGCAGCTAATGATGTCATCCTCCCTTCCAGGTCCCTGTGTATAATGGAAGTGCAGGGAAATGATTCAAATTCATATTGATGACAAACACAATCAGAACAAGAACACACATTTATGCATGTCTATGTGAGTGTGTGCGGTTACATAAGGGCACATCAGCATATCTGGCTCATTTAAATTAGCTGGGAGCTCGAACCACATCACAGGAATGATTTCTTTTTGCTTTTCGCACATAATTACATCACGCTAAATGCTTTTTCCTGTATGTTCAACATCATAAATCTTGCATTTGACCTCTCTTCCTTTCTTTGCTTGTCTTTCTGCCTGATCTTCTCCCGTCTACACACATGCACAAACACACACGCATACATATACACACCGATCCCTCAGTGTCTATTTGAGCTCCTTCAACTGTTAGGTAGGGGGGCCACGTCACTGCGACGAAAATGAAAGGCGCATTGTTCTATGTCTCCCTCTCGCTCCACTGTTTCTATTTTTCATCTGAAATTTTTGATGCTGGGTGCTAGCCCACTGTGAAATTGCGTCATGCCTGGGTGGATTGTAAGAAGCCAGTAGGAATAAGGTCTTAATGTCCGTGCTTGTACATACCAAGAGCCATGGACTTCGCATTATGAACAAATCTGTCCTCCTGGCAAAGTTTGGTCTGTTACAGTGAATCTGTGTCAACCGAATTTCACTACAACATTAGTGATCAGTGGCAGGACTGCAGAGAGTAGTGTGATAGTACTGGAAATGCAGAAGGTCAGCAACAGAATATATATATATATATATATATATATATATATATATATATATATATATATATATATATATATATGGTGATTTGATTATTAAGTAAATGCCCCAGTTCAGAACCAGGGTGCTGCATGCTGCAGACGCAATAATATTTATTATATGGTGGATACATCTGCTTAGAGAATAGCTATAAATTCCATCAGTGCACCAGCACAAAAAAACCTTTTTCTTACATTGTCTTACATATTAATAACTTCATACAATTCACTTATGAATCATTTTTGGGTGACACTTTCTTGAGAACTCCTTTTGCACATCTTTTACTTTCTTTTTAGCCCTCCTTTAATAATAATATTATACTAATATAAAGATAACATCATGGCACATGCTAATTTAATGCCCTCAGATATTAAAGTAATGAAGTGAAATAATGAAGTGTCTCTCCCGACAGTTAGCGGTTAATTTAGTAGAGCATGTTGTGTAGCATAATTTAAGCAATATGCATTTTTGTTATTTTATGTTCAGAACTAACACATTTTAGCTTTATATTTGAAACAACACATTCTATTTCCTGAGGCAGAATGAATACAACACATTTTTAATATAAAAAAACAACAAACAGGGTTAAATATATAAATAACCACATTGATTAATAGCTAAGTGGTGCTGAAAGTTTCGAAACCCTATTTTAAGTGGCCAGGACCTCTTAACTTCCTGCTAGGGATCTTGCCTGACTACAGCTGGTAGCTTCTCTGTGCCCACAAAAAAAGGATATGTTTGACAATACTCATTGGATTGACCAACACATAGTACAATGGAAACGTTCAAGAAGCTTCGTGCAGATCTGGAAAGGATGATTGTATATTTCCACAAGTTAAAATGTATCTTGGAGTCATTTCTACACAACTGAATTCATTTGACAATTGAACACATGTACAGGTTATTAGCAGGTGTGGCCAGCAGACCCAAACTGTCAGCCTCAGCTAAGAATATTTTTTTCAGATGGCCAAGAAAGACCCAAAGCCACCAAAGCACAGGAATGCTATTAACTGGAAACTCCCAGAACACCAGTATCACTGTCTACAGTGAAACCAGGTATATGTCAAATATGGTTATAGACTTAGAAGCTGCCAAGCTCAACTGAAGTTGCCTTCCCCAAATTTTGACCTCAAACCTATTGAAAATATGTGGACTGTGCTTATAAGTCAGGTCTGTGCCAGAAAAACAACACATTTAATTAAGCAGCTGGTCAAGGTGCAGCTTGCAAATGGACATTTAACTAAATATTAGGTGGTGCTATATGTATATTTTGACCACCTGAAAATTGTTAAGATGTGCATCATTTTGTTTTATTTTGTTTAAGATGTATGTTGAACATTCATTCTGCCCCAGAAAAAGAACAGTTCAAAGAAATCATTAAAGGTCCATGTTGACTATATATAATATATAGTATAGTATATATATATATATATATATATATATATATATATATATATATATATATATATATATATATATATAAGGTGTGTGTGTGTGTGTGTGTGTGTGCACGCGCACTGTATATACATGTATAAAGGACACTTTCTTTATGTTAATATGGCTATATTCATATCAACATCCCTGCACAGCCATTTGTACTGGTTAGCACTGTGTGAATGCTGAAGTGTTTGTAGTGTTTGTCCAAATAAGCACATGTATAGCATTGCGCTATACTCCAGACCCCAAATAGAGTGCACTTTTTGCCGGCCAACTGTCTTTCGTTTGTATGAGCAGCCAGCACTTTTTCCTGCTGATAACTCCATTACCGCTAGACTGCTGACAAAGGAGAAAATCAGCAGTATTGGATTTGTGGCAAATAACACTTTCGCCATCCACATTTATCCTGCAATGCTGATATCCACCGTTCAGCTGAACAAATGAGATCATGGTAAAGAAAGGCCGATGACGTCATAGCGTTCACTTACATAACTTCTGACAAGGTGAAAAGACCAAGGCTGAGGTCTACTTGATCATTGGCTTAGTTGTTGAGTCTTCCTGGGCGACCAGAGAATAGCCGTTTCGTCCATTTTTCTGCTTCCGGCTTTGTTGACTTCATTCCTTGTTGTGAGAGCAATGCTGCTTGAAAAGTGGTCTCGGTTCTGTTGGAAAAAGGAGTTTCCCTCCAGGAGCCACTACATGAACACCGTTCAGTGATGAAATTGATTAATTACATTTTCAGTGCAAAGTAGTTAATTCAGTAGAAGTTAATGAATGGGCGTTAATGTAACGTTAATGTTGAGTTTATCTCAAGTATATTTTTAATGGGTTTTTCATCCAGAATTATTTAAAGAGTGTACAGAGCAGCTACAGGGATCAAACAAGAAAAGTGAAGAGACATGTTTTTGATTGGACAGCAGCGATTTACTGTGAGCACATCTTCATAGACAAACACTGGTCGACCTGCACCTGAAAGCAGAGTTAGGCCGCATTCCCACGGACATTTGGTATCCGTCAAAATGCAGTATCTTTTGCCAGAAAATGGACAACAGAGTCCAAGTCATGGCAATGCAGTGCATGAAATTACTCTCTATTTAAAAAGTTGAATAGAATTTAACTTTTGATGGGACAAATCTTCCAAAGTAATGCCATTACGAGTGGTGTAATATGTATAATATGTATATATAATGTTGAGCAAGATGGGGGAGAAACGAATCCCTCCTCTCAGTTCACTTTTAGAGCTTTGCTCAGGGCAACCCTGATCTTTTTTGGCTTCTTCTGTGAAGAAGTAGGCCTACATAGTTGACAGCATTGTTTACAAGCATTTATGTTTAAACTTGTGGCTTTCCTGAGATTTGGTTCAAAATGTGGTGCACGTTTAGATATGTAGGGTGGGCAACTACATTAAACAGGCCAAGGGGGTTGATAGCATGCTCAAAAAAACACTGGATTAAAAACAGTCCAATTTGTATCATTCTCACAACCCAGTCTTGGGTCACTATACCGTATAACACTTCCCACTTCTACCTCTATTGCTGGATTACATGAATAACCCAACATGCTGAGTCATAAGTCACATAAGAGTTACTTAAATATATGGTTACTTAGAGCAAGCACTGGGTTGTTTTCAGCTCTTCTGTTAGGATTTTCAATTTTAGCATTATGATTTTATGTCTTTAGGCTTTAGGCTAACAGGAGGCTCTATAATGACAAACAGTTCAATTAAATGAAAAGCTACTTATGCGTCACCAGTCGACACTTAACTGACTGTTCTAATCAACTTACTGAGGTGCTGTGAACTAATGTTGACAGACCCAATGGCTGGGTTGTTACCATGACACAGGCCTACTAACCGAGCAGCTGGGCTATCCAAGAACTACCTGGCACTGAACACAAAATTACACTGATCAGGCTGGGCAGTTTTTGTATATCCCAGACACTGGAGTAGTGATTATGTGGTGACTAGACTAATATACTGTGCTTTGTACGACATTCAGAATTGATAATGGATGCATATCAATCAGAAATAAAAAAGTCAGACAATCCATTTTGGTGGGCACTGGCCACCCTTAGCCCACCCATAAATGTACCCCTTGATTTGAATATACATGATTCCTGGTACCATGACAAAAATGTTGATCTCTGCCCACAAACACAGATTTTCTTTAACAAATTCCAAAATATTCTTGTAAATGTGGCCTAACTGCTGCACTTGTAGGGTCCAGCCAGCCATGCAGCCATGGTAAGAACCCCGGGATGATTTTCAGGGGATTTTATGCACGCTTCCACTGAAATCCCAGGTGGGCTTCAAAGTGACAGGGGAAATCCCTGAAGAGCAAAGCTCAGAAGAGAGGAAAGGAGGAGGGATCAGTCGCAATCTATGAGCCAAATTAGCAGAGAGTACACATGCGCACGGACACACACACCCACATTAACACAAATGCCCCGAGGACATTGAGAACAAATCCAGATATGGCCGCCAGATGAAGACACCACCCCCCCCCCCCCCCCCCCCCCCTCTTTCCACCACCCTCCTGCCAAGCTGGACAGCTAACAGCTGCAGGGGCACTGGGTGGAGAAGGAGAGACTGTGAAAGAGGGAGAGAGAAAGAGACAGAATGAGCACAGAGGGTGTAGACTTGCCAAGCTGCCCCACTGGTGGTAAATTAGGGTGTAATGAAGGTTGTTCATCTCTCTTTTCTTCTGTCTCTCGTTCTCACTCTGTTGTAATCGCCAGTAAGCTCCAGCTCTTGGCAAACCAGTGGATATGCAGACTAATCCAGATTATTATCAAACACACGCCATTGAGAGTGATGTCCAACACCTGAACGCATCGTTCTTTTAAAACGGTTCTTTTCAGTAATACGATTGAACTGGTTCGCCAGTTCAACTGAATGGAACCATATGAAAGACTTCTAAGAAAATCTTTTAAAAAAATAACCACTGTAATAGATAGGTTTTGCATGTGCCTAGACTTTCCCTTCACAATAGCTCTGTTATATGTTTAAAGCAGCATTATGCACAAATTGGTATTTCTTGCTTCTGGGCTTCCCCTACAGTTGGAAAGTGAAATTCACTCAGAGTGGAATTGAGCCACCCCTCATAAAGGACACACTTACATGCACTTCTGGACAAGTTGAAAGATACAGAACTGCCAATAAGACTCTGATTATGCAGCGTTATGCGGTTTCCGTGAGAATTTCATCTCTCCACCAAAGTTACATTGTGCAGCTTGCAGCATGCTGAGCCCTGAGTGGTGATGACCAAAATGCTAAAAAAAATTATTATGAAGCTTTTATTTTAATTATAAATAACTCAAAATACTGTTGACATCCTTGGCAGGTCCTCGGGTCATTGTACATGAAGGAATTAAGAAGCTGACTTAAATAGAGAATCTATGAATTGTTGAATCGGTCAATGCTGGGTTTTTAAGATTTAATACAGTATTGCAAAACATAATATCACAATCTTTGATATATCACTATATTCTTACACCCCTATAATCAAGTAAGCAGAACTACTGACATCAGACTTGCTCAGTCATCCAACTCCTATTGTACATGGAGTTGGCCTGACTTGTGAATCAGTGAATTGACTCATTTCTCAACAGGTAGTTCAAAAGAATTGTTTTTATGAGAGACACAGGTGCTCGGCTTGTACTGCGAGAGTAACATGCACTACATGCAAGCATTAACCTAGGAAATGCCTTCTGATCCCTACTGTTTACCAGAGTCACAGCAGCAGCATAGTCTAGCGCCCAATCTGGTGTAGTGTCTGAATGCCAAATTATACTGCTTGATTATGCAAAATGACCTTATGGCATGTCTGAGGTCAGATGGAGCAGCTCTATGAACGAACGCTGCCTGACCTAAGGGATCTAACAGTTTCTCAGAGAAGCAAAGCATGCTGCTCTGGGTGTGTCAGACGGGCCTGGTGCATGCTGATGAGGAAATGATGAAGTGCTCTCTTTTTTTTCCCCCTGAAATGCCTTGTATTGGTAATTAAACTCTTCCCCATCTGTGTGCGGGCTTGTGCAATGTTTACATGGCCTATATCATGGATTTCTCACTCAATAGATTTCAATGTGGCATGTAAACACTGTTAAATGGCCCATATTTGGACTTAATTACTGAATGCATTGCGTTTATTATGTCAACATCACACCATTAACACATTTACATATATCTTTCTCTTCAGCCTACAGCGGTTTAGCTCCACCCATTTATTCCGAAGTGATCAGACTAAATATGGTTATGCATAAATGTGCAAAATTATTAGAATATGCTAGTTTTGTGTGACTTCATGGCTTTCAAATAACTAACAATTGCAGCATCGTTTTTGGGGTTATTCTTCATGGAATCATCTACAGCAGATTTTTCATTGTAGGGGAGAATCATTTAACCAGGCATTGTGTTCACAGTTCTGGATATAGCCATAGCTGTTATTAAAAAAAAAAAACTATTATGGATTTGTTTTAGCTACTCAAGACCTTGTAAGAGAAATGTAATAGAATAACCAGCGCCTAGAATAAGCAGTTGTAGAATATTTACTAATTATTATTAATTATTAATATAACATTCAAAAGCGAAGAAAAAAACATCATAAGAAGTTATACAATAGCAACAATGTATTTTTTTGGTTCCAAAATATTTTAAAAAGCTGATAGCTTTTAGTTACTACTTTATAATATAAATATATAAATTTCACTTAAATACACTTAATATCCAACAACAGTCTACAATGTATAAGCTATTACTGCACCCAGAAACCCCCCCATGTTAACCCCCCATGTATAATAATAATAATAATAATCATAATAATAATATATTGAATACATATGTATTATTATTAATGTTTATAATAAATAATATAAAAAATAATAATTGAGAAACAAAAAACTGTATTGCACCAAGAATTAAGTTACAACATAGCATTACTATAAATAAATCAGAATAGAAACATTTATTTATTATCATAATTAATTATGTATTTTTGGTGCCAAAATACTTATACCTTACTTAAACCTCTTAAAATAGCTTTAGAAGACCACTTCATAAATAAAGAAATAAGCATTATGATAATTTATTCCCAACTTCTGAGTGTAAACACACCTGTGCTCGAACCATCCTTCAAGTTTCTTCCACAACGCACTAAATGATGGCAGGCCTTGGTGTGATGGGTTTTTTTTCCTTTTCTGGATGGATGACATTTACAGAGCACTGTATGTATAGGGCCTGTCTGACCTTCAGGGCTCACAGACAAAGCCCCCGTCAGATTAGTTTTGATACATAATACATGACACACATCAGACGGCCATCTCAGTGGCGGAATGCGGGCTTCATCAGGTTGCTCGTTGCCGAAGTAGCTGAGTGTCTGCTGAGTGTCCACTCTCCTGCCTCTCTCACTTCTACATCCTGTGGCGCTGAGGGAGAGGTGTGACAGTAACATGCTAACCTTCCTGTTCTCGCCTACATTTCCCATCTGTCCCTCCTCTCCAGCCATCTGGCCCTTCCTGGACTAATTGGCCAATCAGCTACTCTGGTGAGAAGCACTTGTATTAGATTGTTTGTCCCATGTAAGCAATTTGGCAATTTTTGCACAAATATATAAAAAAAAAGATGTAAAAGCTGAGGACATTTGTTCTAATGGAAAACCCCTTTCTAGTATTTTTGGATATATTAAACAAGGGTGGAATTGAGAGTGGTGATTATGGGCTGCAGGTGTACTTAAGGTGTCTCTTTTTTAGGGTATCTCTCATCTTACACTGGAATAAAATAGTATAATGATTTAATTTAATTTAATACCAGTGTATTAGAATCTATTTTGAGAGGATTTCCCAAAGTATGAAATGAAAAAGATAGATAGCAATTTCACAAAGGGAATGTCTTGTTTTACTCTAAGCTAAAAAGGTATATGTCATACTGAAAATTCAGTTCATCCTTTAAAAAATTAAGAACCAAATAATTACAAAATAACACAAAATATTTTTCACTATTCTGAATAACCCTTTAACCGGACAAAAAACCATTCAGGCACCTAAATGGTTCTTTAGGTAGTCATGGTTCTATGTAAAACCATTGCCTTTCCATGTGTAACTCTTTTATATTTAGGAATGTGAGGGGCTTACTTCCAAATTCAGAAATAAAGGACAGGCCGATTCATGTCGGGCCTTTTACTGAAAACTTTAATGCAGCATTAGATAAACTAGCAATAATTAAATAGTTAATTAGGATATAATATAATATTATATTACTTTAAGGATATAAAGTTGCACTATGATATTTGATATATGTTTTTCTCTGACATTCTCTTATTACACAGTTCTAAACTGTTCATTCTCTGATTATCACTGATGTGGTTTTAAAATACTGAGTATAAATATAGAAGCAAGGAATTTAGGCCTGTAGCTGTGAATAACATTTTTATTGGCTTGTATACATTCTCTTTATCTGCAGAGTAAAAGTAAAATAGGTGGTTCCTTAAATAACCTAGTTATTAGTTTATTTAGTTAGCTGCTATGCCTTACAAGCATTACTATGTTGGCCATAATTTGCCACAAGTTCATATTGGGGATAAGTATCTTCACTACTGACTGCTGTGTTTCACGATAATTGTGTTTCAATCTGTTGTTTTTTTTTTATTTAAATACATCTTATGTTCAGCTTATGTACATCTCAGTAAGCTTTTAGCCAACATCCTGTCACAGCTTCAGCAGTTGCCAGCTGATTCTTCATTAACCAGTGCAACACTGCTTTAAGGCAGCAGCACCGCCTAGACATTTGGGGCATAATAACAGCCCTGGTTATGGCAAAAGATAAATACTATATTTGTAAAGTAATCTTCAATATACAAATGTTAAACTATATAAACAATACAAATAAACTATAAGAAGTAAAAATATTAATAATAACATTTTTTCCGAGCTTCAGTAAGAAAGAAACAAGACTGAACTGCAGTGTACAGCAATTATTGGAGCATGTTTGACAAGGTCCATTAACGGAAGTCATTGTGAATGGGATATATGGAGGCAGGCGTCCAGTAAAGGCGTTATTAATGAATAGATTTGAGTGTCTATCACACTTCACAGATAAAAAGGGCCATCTGACCTTAGCATAAAGCTGACAGTGAGTGAGTTTCATAACTGTTGCCAGTAATGAAGGTGCTGACTGATAAACAGAGTCCCTGGGCTTGAGTGTTGAAGCTGCAAGTGGCATTTTAATACTATATAGAGTAAATAAGTAAATATGAAAATGCATCATAACATCTTTTTGGGGTTTGCTTGTTTGTTTGTTTGTTTTTTGGTGTTTATTTTTTTATTTATTATTTTAATTTTGTACTCTCGCAAAGGATGTGTATAGAACCTTGACAATTTAAATGCTTTGTCTGGCTTAACAGTTTTTCTCTGTGATGGAAAAGTAGTTTTTTAAGAACCTTTTTTAAGAACCTGGTTCTATGTAGCACCAAAAATGGATCTACTTTTCTTCTGTTGAGTGAAAGAACACCCTTTTAGGACTATAGAGAACCCATTTTTCTTAGAGATGTCATCTAAACATAGCACCTGCCCTTTACCTTGAGTGAACATTTCATAATGAATGGACCAATAGAAATGCTCCAAAATCACTTCAATGATTTAACTTCTTTATACTGATTTCCATAACATTAAAAAGATAAAAAGACGTTACTATTTTGTATAAATTTATTGATTGATGGATTTATATTTGTTTAGGGATGATATATGAAACAAAGGACTGGATTAGTGTAATGGAATGTGTTTAGTTGTGTCTTAGGTGTGTGTGTGTATATGTATATGTATGTGTATATATATATATATGTGTGTGATTGCATGAAATCAGTAAGCGTGTCTGTGAGTGTGTGTGTGTGTGCTGAATTCTCCCTGTGGCGCACAGACATGATGTTCTCGCAGTAATTATCGTTACAGCATCGAGCTAAGTTCACTCATGAGTCAGAGACGTAGGAGAGAACAAAGCGAGGAGCAATGAACTTATGACTACAGATGTGACGACAGTAGTGACAATTTGCGGCGATGATTAAAGCATAAATTCTTCATGAGCTTGTTTCATGGACACAGATTAAGCATGGCCTTGGATTAAGTTACACTGTCAGTGGCAGCTTCCCACTGAAAACCCCTATCGAGGCTGGGATTGGCTTCCGTCTGCCGTCAGAAAGGCAAGAAAAGAAGTATGTTCTTCTTGAATGTCATTGATGTTAATTTTGGAGTAGATGTGAATCATCCCTCTTTTACAATCCTGACGCTGAAGATAAGACTGTTCAGGGTGGGATTTAGGAGTCTAGGAGCAACCAAATGGCTGCTGAATGAACATGGGAAGCCACAATTGCCCTGTTTTGAATAACCCACACATGTTAGACAAAGTGCTGTGGATGGCAGATTGCTAATACTTAATATTGTGTGGCTGTAATGGTAAATGAAGGTATGACAACACTCAAAAGCCTTGCGATTTTGCTTCTTTAGCCTTGCACTGGATCTGCAAGCTAATGTAGCTGTGAAATATTGCCGGCAAAACAGAACATACTACACAATAAAGGTGCATCTGTTTTTAATGCAAATCAAAAAGTCTAATTTAAAACAGTGTATTAAGGAATAAACCTTAAATTGTCAATATGTTCCAAAATCTAAGGTCAACACCAGCAACAAGACAAACGAGGACTGTGATGGCAGTTTCATTCTGATAACTTTTTATCAATGTAAGGCTATGTTAACACAAGTGGCCAAATCCATTTTTTAGGCTGTTCAGTACATTGTTTTTAAACCTAGACCTATCTGGTATTCATCTGAACAGTTCAAGCTCCTAAACTGACGTGCATGACGTCTTTGGTTCCATCTTCATTTTCCAGTATCAAAGGAGCTATGGAGGAATTCCAGTGGCTGATAGCTGGGCTTATCACCTAAAATGTGTTCAAGCTCGCTGTAACAAAGGCACGTTATTCGACCAAAGCCTTTTCTTTGGTTTCGTTAAACTTCATTCTTAAGCAGCCACGTCCTCCTATGGTCGTGTTCGCCCATTTCTTTAGAAATGTCCTCTAAAACGGAGCCGTTGTGTCTAATTTAGTTTGAACAGAGACATCCCCCTAAATATTTATGAGGTCAGTTAACTCACTATCCCACTACACTACCTTTTTTCCAGTTTCTTGAACCCTCCCTTTTTACAGAACTTTGTATGATTTGCTAAATGAGAAGCAAACTGCATTTTTAGCTTCATAGCTTCCCAGTTTACCAATCATTGCTCTCTAGCAGCTCATCGCAGTCGAGACACAGCACAGCACAGAGAGCCAAAGGTGTCCTAGTTAATCTGAGAACAGAGTATATTGGTTAAAACTGTTCATTTGCATCCTGCTGGTGGAACAGCCACTAAAAAAGGGGTCTGCAGAAAGAGTGTATGGCAGTAACAAAGAATGTATTAGCTTCTCCAGGACTAGCACTGAGTTTGCTGCAAGAAAGTGTTGGTAAATGCATCTGTGTGAATTCGTCAGTGGAAATGCACTGGTGATTGCTGAAAGCCTTTATTTCCTGCAGTTCTCGAAACAGACCCGCCACTTGCATCAATGTCTTTGGCAACGTCAAGCCTACTGCTTCTGATTTTCTGAGATGCCCAAGCGCAACGCTGCTGCAGTGCTAAACGTCAGAGTGTGACATGACATGAATGTCAAAACGTGCCTTATGGGTCAAGGCATCTGCTGGCTCTTCCAGTTGAGTCCCCCACTGTCTGTGTGGAGAGTGCCATCACTGGAGCACTTTGGATTCTCTATTTCTGCTCTGACGGTTCCCAGAAGGACTTGCAAATGTCATGCTTGGAAGTACGGTGGCTCTCTTTTGAGCCCTGCTGTTAGAGTCCTCTCAGCTTGTGGGATGTCTAAATGTCGAGCCAACCACATGACCTCCAAATAGCCTGCCTGAGACTCGTCACTGTAATTAACAAGTGTGGCTGGTGTCATATTGACGGTAATTGAGTTAACGCTAGCAATAACGTTTTTTCCCAAGGTCCTGGGAGTGGGGCACGAGGTCAACCATCTGGCCTTTTCTTATAAGTGTGCGCTCAATTGAATAGCACTGGATGTGACCATCTGTGGTGTATGTGTGTGTGTGTGTGAGAGAGAGAGAGAGAGAGAGAGCTTGAATTGATTTGTTAGGGTGTTTGGGGTGTTTGTGATATTGTATTGATCTGTGGTGCGCCACTCCAGCAGACCTTTGACAGACAATGCTGCAATGTAATTTGATGGTTGCCTCTCGTGTTGGGGTTGTGTGTGTGTGTGTGTGTGTGTGTGTGTGTGTGTGTGTGTGTGTGTGTGTGTGTGTGTGTGTGTGTGTGTAACTTATATTGACACTAACATTTTTCTCCACGGAAAAGTATCAGCTGACATTACATAACCTGTGCCAGGCTGTGCGTGAGCTCAGTCTGAGTGCACAAGTGTATTTTCGGGGGTCTTTAAATATAGGGCTATCCTTCCCTGCAGGTTATTGGTCTCTTTGCTGATTTCTGTTCTATTTTTAGCCTTAATGATGTCACTCATGCCAAGTTCACTACCCAGCATGCCCTGCATGTGGCCTGCTCTGGAATCCCACAGACACGGCACTAACGAGGAGCAGATTTCCTCATTAATTAATCCCCTTTGTCAATACGATCCAGGAGATGGTGCCCTGACATTTAAAGTTATTAATAATTTGTAACAGTGAAAGCACATCAAGAAGGCACACGGGACACCTTCATTAAACTCAACATCATTTCATTTTAGGTCGAGCTTGCACTTTTTGTTTTTAGATTAAAGTCTGAGGTCAGTCTTCTTTCATTAGGAATTTTATTAGTAAACTGCTTCCAGTTCAGCGAGGCTACGGTTTTGCAGACCTCACTGCTTTGTGAGCTTTGAGTCTCCAAAGGCTGCATTATAGAGAAACTTAGAAACTGATGTGTGTCATAACAGCCTTCAGTTGCCATGACAACTAGCGCAACCTGTCATCAGTCTTCTAAATGCATATTCTGCTGCCGTCTGAAAAAAAAAAAAAAAAAGAATCTTCGGCATTCCAGTATATCATAATGCTCTGTAGAGGTGCTCCTGTGGATCATGCATCTTAACGACGGATGTGGCGGCTATTTAAAATCAACCTGGGCCTCTCATCTGCTGGCGTTTAGAAAGACAGTAGCTTCAGTATGCTGATGTATAGGTCTAATAATTGGTCTTCCTTCATTGTCTGCAGCTTGATGTAAAAAGAACGAGTGACACTTTGAGACGACAGGCCTTTGTGCTGCAGAACGCCACTGCCACTTGTTATTAAAAGCGCTTTTGTTAATTGAAAGGATAAAAGCATGGAAAATCAAAAGGCAGGAAAGTGAGTCACGATTGTTAAATCGCTTTGCTTCTGTCTGTGTGATCTATAGGATCCTTTGGGTCCAGCAGTACACAAGGGCTGGATGGATGAATGGAATGTTTGGATAGAAGGCTGGAGGAATGATGGAATGGACGGATGGATGGATGGTGGATTGATGGAAAGATGAACTGGATATTGCAAAGATGGATGGATGGATGGATGGATTGGTGGTTGAAAGATTTACATAATGGATGGATGTACTGATAGGTGGTGGATTACTGGATGGGTGGACTAAATAACGGATAGATGGAATGATGGACTGGATATCACATTGACTGCTGGATGGATGAGTGGACGAGTAGATATATATGGAGAGATGCATGGAATATATGGGTGAATGAATGGATGGATGATGTATGAATGTGCAGATGAATGGATGGACATACATATATATGTAAGAACAAATGGATAAGTGGATGGATGGACAGATAAAGATAGATAAATGTATATAGAGAAATATATATATGGATGATGACAGATGGATGCAAGCATGAATGGATGGTAGGCTGAATGGATACTTAGCGAATAGGTGTTGGACTGGATAATGACTGTGTAGATGGTTAGATCAGTTGGATGGCTGGATGGGTGAATGGATGAATGGATGAATGAATGGATGGATGGTTGAATGGACAGTTAATGGATGGATAGGCTGATCGATGAATAGATAAATAGATTCATGGATGGTGGACTTGGACAAACCGACACAGCAGCTGTTGTGGTGTAAAAAGTCTTGCAGGCATTTTGTTTCTGTTTAAAGACTTGTTATTGGTCAGAAGCCAAGCCATCTGTTTGCAATATTATTCCCCATAAAAACAAAGCAAAACGAATTCACAAAGAGCTTATCAAGCCTGACGTGTTTTCTGCTGTGCTTTAGTGATGTGTTGTGCAGTCATGACCATTCTAAATGTTTTAAAAGGACAGTTCAGCCATACAGTGCTAGCCTGAGTGAGGGTAAATAAAAGCTACTGTTACCTTTTAGCTTAATGCCAAGCCAGGTTTGCTTGAATGGGTTGATTGAAATATCCCTTTATAGAACAGCAGAAGACCTTAATTCCTTCGCTAATACTGCTATGCTGTTCACCACAAGGCCTTAAAATGCTAGATAGTATAGTCAAATGACATTTTAGTCAAAAAAAAAAAAACATAAACGAAGGAAAAATACTTTCCCAGTTGCTGCGAGGAAAATTCCCTCTGCTTGTTCTTAATGGCACGCATATGCAGCAGATAAATGGCTCACATATGGGGATACTATTGCCTGTTCTCTGATCTGAGACCAGCCTGGGAAAGAGCTCCCACGCCTGTTATCAGCCAAGGGGACTTGGATTAGGGAAGATGTATTTGGATTTATGAGAGGCTCCGTCTCTGTTGGAGGAAACTGCCGTCACGACCGGTCCGTCTGTCCTGCTGAATGCAAGCATGCACCGGTCAAACGGGATAATGGCTAATATGAAATGCCATTTCTCGGATGACTGGACAAGAGGTGGAAAGCTCTGTGTGGCCGAGGCACTCGGCCAAGGAGGTAGCATGTGTCACTGTGACAATGAGTTATCAGTTTAGAATGAGGCTGTTCAACTCTGGTCCTGGGAGGCCGGTGTCCAGCACAGTCTGATGACTTGCTTGCTCAAGCATTGTACTTCTAAAAAAGGGTTTTGTTAAGGTTCTAGATGTATTTCTTACTCATAGAGCTTTTAAGTGTTTCTTTGATAAGTGTTTAAAAAGAAACTTAAACAGATAAGTCTTTCTTTCACATATTGTGGTCAACTGTGACACCCAGCTGTGGCTTTCCAGTGGCTTTCACCCAATCAACTAGAGTTAGCTATGCAAAGACACCTTCCTGTAGTTGAGTTAAGCCCACGTCTCTTTACACATTTAATAGAGTAACAGCATTATTCTGAAAAAGATAAACTAATGTTTAAAGTGACTCTTTAATAGTTGAATAGTTTCCTATAGCATGTAGCATGTCTGCTTTCCAGCGATGCATCACTGGGGGTAGTAGAAAAGTATTGTAGAAGGTATGTGCTAGTCCTCACCCTCCTAGTGTCAGCATTGCTAGCACTAGGGGGAGCTACGAACAGATGGGTTGACTGGCAGTAACAAATTGGGAGACATGGCGTCAAAAATAAATAAATAAATAAATAAATAAAAAGCAGCCTGTGGTTGTACTTATATAATTAAGGCAACTACTAGCTATTACCGCTATCTTCTGTGCAGGGATTCTCCAGGGAAAAGTGTTTTTTTTCTCTAAGGCACTCCAAAGAACCCTTTACACAACATACTATTTTTAAGGACGCAGGTAAATTTGAACAGGGAAGCCAGGGGTCATCCAAAACAAGAATAGAGTACCCTGGTCTTGAAGATCGCACAACATGGCATTGGGACTAGATGGGGAGAAGGTTCCAGGGGAAAGAAGGCTCAGAAACTGATGCGAACTGCGTTGAGAAGTGTGCTTGCTAGTTGCTAACCTAGCCTATGAAGTGGGTGGTGGGAGAGAGAGAGAGAGAGAGAGAGAGAGAGAGGGGGAGAGAGAGAGAGAGAAAGTAGAGCTTAAAAAAGTGCCTAGCAACAAGAGTGTTTTTTCAGTGGTTGTGCAGGAATAATGAAGCTTCAATGCAAGATGCTTTCAAGCTCCAAAAAAAAACTGTGTGTGTGTCTATGTGCATCTGTACAGCCTCCTAATGCATCTTACCGTCACTGCCTGAATCACCATTTGCCAAAGGAAGACATACCTCAATGTCAATTCATACAGGAACGACCTCGTTCTTCTTGCCCTGTCCAACGGCTTCCAATCTCACATGACTCATGCGTGCCACCTGTTTCAGCAGCACTATAGGGAACAGATTTGGCATGAGGTGCGGATTCGGCATCGCACCTAGCAGCATAAGAGCAGGCAACAAAATGGAAACCGCTCTGGTTTTTCCCCATTCCTTCCTCTCTGCACCGCATGAGTGCAATTTGCCTGTTGAAACGCTGCGTTCCTATTTCAGGCCATCCCACACACTTGTGGTGACACACACATACACACATGCACGCACACACAAAGTCATTGTGTGCGTTTCCCACACATGGTAAGGAAGGGAACTGAAATTTGTCACTGCCTAATTACAGTGTTCTGCTGCCCAAGGAGATGTTTCTTTTCTCCTTTTATTTATTTATTTCTATCTATTTTTCACTCGCTCCAGAGGATGATAGGAAAACTTTTGCCCTAGCTTTCAGGAACGGGTCTCATGGCAATTAGCACATCAAGGAACGGTGGAGAGTTCAAAAGCAGCTGAACTGCAAGTGTGTGTGTGCGCGAGTGTGTGAGAGAGACTGAAAGGTGGTTGGCTGCATCCATCCTTATAAAAGACTAGTACTCTGTTATGCAATGTCTGTTCGATAGGATTTATCTGGTTTATAAGCACATAATTAACATTTGTGTTTTGAAGTTATCGCTAGTAACCTTTTCACTCTCTATTAATGCAGGAAACATGCAGTAGTAGTACTGAAGTATAGTTGAAATAAAACACAATGATAAATATGCGAATATGAATGTGGTTTAGTTCTTATTATTGGTATCATTCATTAAATTATTTCCAATTGAACCTTTTATTAACATTTCTGGGTTAACTAAAATGTTAAGATTTTCTTTTTATGAATACACACACATTGATGACGACATCCTTTAAAAATGAACCTTGACAACTAGGCGCTTTCACACTTGTTTTTTTTTTTTAATCCAGTTAATTCGGACCCTGCTGGTTGGTGCAGTTCATTTGCGCAGGTGCGGCCAAGACAATTGCACTGAGAGTTGCCCAGATAATTACTACAGCTATAAACAAATGCTATCTCAGCCATTGTCCTCATGGTAAATATGCAGTTGTCCGGAACACAGGACCTTCCTTATGTATTTACTTTCTTGCTCCTGTCCCTGACACGTCTGACCAATGTATAGATAACTGCTTCAGACCAGCGCATATACAGAAAAAAGCTCTAATTCTTAACCTGGTTATATATAGCACTAAAAAAGGTTCTACTAGTGTTAATGGACTGTTTGTAGTACTAAAAAGATCCCTGTGAAGTCATAATGGCAAGTAAAGTGCATTTAAAATTTCTAGTAACATTGTTTATGTACAACAGATTTACACACAGTCTGTTGTACATCACGGCACAGACCGTATCAGAGCAGTTAACCTCTATAATGAACAGCTTTCATTGTCTAATACAGTCCACGTCATAAAGGCTTTGCTAGTGTCCACCGAGCCAAGGGTGGTTATGCCCACTACTAGGTGGGTGGTCATAATATTCTGATATGACTGTGTAGATGCGTATGTAATTAGTGGGTTTTTTTTTTCAGATATTATTGTGCTTTGTGGTGTAAGGGAAGTTTTTTGCTAGATCTATGCTAATGTAAGCCTATGTTTACAATGTATAATCAGTAGACCCATTTCCAATGTACTGGTGATGCCAAAGCACTAGAAATGATGAAGTCTTGCCATTGTTAGTTTAGTATTGAAACATTTTTTTTACTTTGCCAATTAATATGTTTAAGGTTGAATTTCACTCTTCATTTCATTAATAAACCCACATATTTACCTCCCTTCCTCTATACTTACTACTATACTTGTACATGGTCTGCCCAAAAATGTGTTCTTTCATAGCAACTTCTGCAGGTCTGCCTATTTAGAGCTCATTAGGTAAAATGCTTGCTGTATTACTATAGTTAATTGAAACTCGTAAGGAAATTGGAAACTACAACAAAAGTGGAAATTACAACATTATTGTGATTACATTGACATACATGTGGTTACTCTGTGACACATACAGCTTAAATACAATGTGAATAAAAATTAATAAAGTAAACAATGCATTCTAAATACACATAAAAGAAAAATAAAAGAGCCACACAATACTGTTTCTAATTAGGTTGAATGGGAGTGTTGCCAAAGTTTGCATAAATAGCTCAAATGAGGCTAATTCAACATTTAACTATATCAAAGCTTTATTGCAAAAAAAGCCATATGGGCTGCAGTGAGTGATGGGGGTTTACAGTGGACCATTCTTGGTAGAACTGATAGAGCCAATGCAACACCAATATCAACATATAAATATGAGGGGTTTGATGAAAGGTCATTATTTTTATCTGTACATGTTCAAAACGTAAAATATCTGTATCTGTGTTTACATTTAAATCAGATGTGGCAATAGCCTAAACCTGAAATTTATGGTTGTTATAAATTGGAATGTATTTATTTTTATTATTTGAAGCCCCCTGCTGTGAGAGTGAGAATTAGTGACATGGAGATCTTTTAAAAATTATATAAACATAGTTTTATTTTAGAGCTCAACAACAGGATAGTGATTCAAAGCTTGGACTACCTGAAGAGACATACATGGAGGCTTTTCGAATGGCCAACCTACCTAAACATCATAGTAAATGTGTGGATAAACAAGCTGTGCATGCAAGACAACCCAGAGGGCCTTCTACAAGTTCCATTTCCACTACAAAAACTGAAAGACTTGAAAGACAGGGTAACTGTGCATTAGGATATGCTAGAATAGTATCCCCTAGGTCAGACATTTTTAGGGCAATTAGGGCAATACTCAGTTATCATTTCCTAGATTGTCTGGATCTGATAGTCATGTGGATTCATCTATTTGTCAGCTCTTCCAGTATATCTATAAAGGCCATGAGTTACAGATCAGACAGACTTGTGCATTATTGACATTATGGATAAATGGACCAATAGACATGCTCTAAATTGCTTGAAATGAACTCTTATTTGAACATTGACTTCTATTCAAAGTTAAGAAGAGCTGTACAGGGCTAGAATAGTAGGTAACTTGCACAAAGTTCGCATTTGTTTGTTTACACAAAGACTGGCTGCCTTTCTCTGTGTAAATTTCAAGTCTTGTGTAATCTACTGTGGCTTTCTGTGGTCTTGATATGGCTTTAATTTACTGTGGTACTGTCCAAATACTGCATGGTGTGTTGAGGAATTCAAAAGTGCACCTGCATGCCTCAATTGCAAACAATAGTTTTGAATTTTTGGCTGGTGTGCATCAGGGTTTACTTTAGGTCGTGAAAATTCTTAGCGTTACCTGGTTCATCTACTTTAGAAACTACCTAGTTCTCTCCTCTCCCTCAGCCTCTTGTCAGGTGCGCAGAGATGGGTAGGACTGGGTTCACTTCCTGTGTCCGTCGTTTCAAATTAGAAGCCCTCTGCAAAGTTTTATAATTGCAATTTAATACCGTTAAATAAAATTCTGATTATGTGCCAATACCTTTGATATCTAATGATTGATGAAGGCCGATTCTGACATCATTGCGCATCACTACCAAAAGGCATAATAAATAAGTAGGGGTAAATTAAAGAAGCCCAACATTGTCAGCTCTGGTTCCTTTGTGGTTTTTGAGAGATCGCAGTGCAGGGGCTAATGAAGGCTGCTTATAAATATCAGTCTTGCTTAAGCATTCAACTTGGTATTAAGAGAGGGGGGGCAAGGGATAGAGAGAGTAATGGTGGTTGTACATCCAAGTTTTTGGCACTGAAAACCTCCTCTGTTCCTGCGGGGAAAGAAGGAACGTGTGTGTGTGTGTGTGTGTGTGTGTGTGTGTGTGTGTGTGTGTGTGTGTGTGTGTGTGTAAAAGATTGCTAACCCCAGCGGTTTATTCACTGTTAGCATGGATGACAGCGCACAGCTTTCAATAACAAAAAGTGCTGAGCTTCTGCACTGCTGAAGGGAGCAGTGCAACAGAACCGTATTTGATTCCTATCCAGTATCACTACAGTATGACTAACCTCGATTTCTGTTCTATACTCAATGCTGCATTAACATGACTCATGCTCATCCATAATGGATTATCAATTTGAAACACTCCATGACATAAGGAATTAATCTGAATTGATTTGCTTGAAGATGGCGAGAAATAAAAGGCCATCGTCCATGAATCATTTATAAAACGGCAGCATCTTTTTAATCTCTCTCTCACTCTCTTTTCTTCCCTCTCTCTTGTTCACGCCCTCCTCGAGGTCTTTGTAGATCCTGTGTCCTGTGATTAGGAATCCTCCCACTCGCTCTCTCACAGACTCACAAACACACACACAAACACACACACACACATACAAAGCTTTGCAGTCTCTCAGAGGTCATGCGCTTTCAATTGAGGCCTTGTTACGTGTGATCCAAATAAGCTGTGTTCAGAATGAAATGGATGTGATTGGATTAGTGTGAACAGGCCTGTGAAGTGAGGTGTTTGCTCTGTCGCACTGCAATACCAGCGACAGCAGAATAATCGCTAATGTCTTAACGGATTCATATCAATAGGAGCGTTAAGGTAAGCAGAAGGCTTAACTCCCACCTGCAGAGGCAACAATTAGCCTAGCATTTGGGCTGATTTGGGATGTTAAGCATTTTTCCTAATGGAGATCTTTGGAGGTGATATCCTATGATCCTGTCATTCATCTGAGACTGGTGGCTCAATGAGTAGGATTCCATTCACTGGTGTTCACAAAGGCTTTTCACACGACTCTGACAGTTGACAGCTCTTAAACCGTTCTACTCTGTTCACAAAGGCCTTCTTGACTTTACTGACCACTCTTCTCTGAAGTTGCCAGTAAGAGTGGCCAAGCGAATCGTGGTATCAAAGAAATGAAATGGGTCCGTGAGCTGCCCTCTCCAAAAACCAATCTGATGTTTGGCGGGAGAGATATTGAGGCGATGGAGGCTCCCAGGGTTGGTTTGTTTTTATTTGGGAAGGTATCTGAAAGAGTGAGTTCCCTCCATCTTCATTACTCTCCCGCAGTGCACGGATTAAAGACACATCTCCTGTGCTTCCTGCCGCGGCATCGGCGAGCTTTGTTTCCTTGCACAAGGCTTGCAGCTGCGCAGAGGTTTCCACGGAGACCTGTCGTTGCGGTGAGCTCCATGGCGACCAGAGCAGAGGCGTGCACAGAGAGAGAGGCGGTTGTATGAACAGCTATGTCTCACTGAGAGAAAAAGAGAGAGAGAGAGAGAGAGATGTAGGCCTAACCTCCTTAATCATTAATACATTCACAGCAAGGGTGAGCACTCAGAATGCCACAGCGCGACCATGTGTGTCTGTGCGCAGTGGTGGGGAGCGTTTACACAAAGTTTAACAGTGGGTAGCCTATGGTTGAGCGGGCACCGTGCCCTCAAACCGCCTGCAGGGCTTTAGGCTGCGGCTTGCAGCCGCGCCGGTACCTCTGCCGCTGGCCTGTAAATACCACTAGCTCTTGAGGCTTATTGTAAAAGTGTCAAAGAAAACTTTGCTGGCCCTGCAATGCCTTTTTATATGCAAGAACAAAATGAGAGTGTGGGCGTTTACAACAGGCCTGGAACAGCATTTTTTTTTTCATGAGATGACTGTGCAACCAAATACAGAGATTCTGCAGGACACAGTAGGCCTATAATTAACTGTTTCATATCTGTATGATATCCACAGTGACTTTGGTCTCGAGAACTTTACAATCTTGTTCATCTCAGACTTGGACTTGGTCTTGTACAAAGATATAGAGAGAAAAGGATTTGTTGGCATAAACTTCAATTTGACAAGAAAACTCATTCTTATACTCTGGAACTCTAGACACGCTCCCAGACCCCTTCAAGACTGTGACTCAATCTCAACTAGTCAATCTAACCTTGACAGTCTAGACAGTTTAGTCAGTCTTGACTTGATCTCGACTAGCTAATCAAAAAAATGATTTGATCTTGACAGTTTAGACTTTTACACTAAGTATTGACTGTGTCTCAACTAGTCTATCTAAACTTGACTTGGTCTAGACAGTTTAGACTTTTAGACTCAGTCTTGACTCAATCTCGACTAATCAGTGTAATGTATAAAAATAATCTTTTTACATGGATCTATCTTGGTCTTAGCCATTGGTCTTGACAAATGTCCTGGATTTTCTTTCTTTTAACTGAATTAATACATTGTGTTGTCCATGTAGCAAAACCTCAATTACTGTGTGACATTGCTGGCTCTAAATACAAAAGGAAAGAAGATAGTTTAGAAGAAGAAGATAGATACCAAATTAACACTGTAACATACAGAAGCCAATGTCAGTAAGATGCATATGCAAGGTGTCTTTAATATGGCTTTCCCATAAGGTATCGTCTGTGTTAACAAGCAACAGCAGGAACATACAGGGGAAATCTGTAATCGGCAAACAGATAAAAAAAAAGAAACACATGGAAATACGCTTAACTACAGCCTTGGAACACTAAGACATGATATAGAATTCCTATATAATAAGCAAAACCTCACAAATTAATAAATCATAGCCAACGACATGTACAGTAGTACTAATGAGACCATAAAGTGGGAGCAGGTGCAGCTGTAAACATCTGCTGCCAAGGTAGAGCTGGGGTTAGTTATGGGCCAGAAATGCAGAGTCAGCAGGAATACTGCTATACCCAAAAAGCTAGATTGGTGATTGAGGCTGATATAGCAGTATAAGTAGTGATTGGGACCACAGAAATAAGTCCAGCAGGGGTAGACACCAGCTATACCTTCTCTGTTTATTGTGGAAGGACACATAAGTATCAGGGTATCAGAAATAGAGTAGGACTGCCTCTATAACATGCAGCACACTCCAAATCTCCAGTTGACACTGTTTTTAAGTGCAGGCAAAGGGCTGATAGCCTCTAAGCTGACTATTGGAGCTTCATCCACAATAGTATACTGTATATAGTATACAGATAGAATAGTATAGAATAGCTGGTATTAGTAAAACTTGGGTCATCAATAGAACCACAGGGAGTTAATGTCAGAGCCAAGAGAAAAAGAGCTGGGAGCCAGGACAAATTAGTGTGTCATGAAAACGTTTACAAGAAACATCGTATTTGCTATGTTTCTGGATTCTGTACTTCATGAGCAACACCTCAGCAGGCACAGGGGCCCTGAGCAGGACATCTTGTTTTTTTAATCCATTCCTTGAGCGCTGTAGTAGGCCATTCAATTGCTCTAGCAGAGAGTCAGTACCCCATAAAACCTCCTTAAGTGCTGATTGAGGGGTTCTTGCTATGTGGGAAAAACAAACACTAGAAAGGAACCCTGTGGTGCTAACAGGAGACCTGTCATACAACGGAGGCATGTAGGCAGCAAGACAGGACAAGGGCAACAGAGGCTGGTGGGTAGGGCTGATTACAGCTGTAATTTTGTGAGAGGTCCTCCAAACTTGCACAGTTGTCAATGTGCCATGCTAACATGTCCCCCCCAAAGCCTAACTATATTTCATGGTATAGGAGCTTACTTGGAGTCACAGATGGTCATCTCTGAACAATTCCCTGCCAAGGAATACGGATATATCCCAATTACTTAGCATAAATGACATTATTAGGTTGCTTTGTCTAGGAACTTCTCTTTTTGCAGAGAATTTAACTGAACTGGACAAAGTTCCCTAAAAGCTATGCTAACCGCTATTTTTCTGCATCTGCACTCCAGTCATTAACACATTCTGCTCAGTATCACTAGATGATAATAGGCTCTGTGCATGTTAGTGCTTAATGGCAAAACCTTCTCCAAATGGGAGAGGAAGACACTTATAAACACAATGCTCTTAAAACTACATTATAGTCATTAAACATTAGCTTTATCGCAGGTGATGAATATTTATGAGCTTTCCTAATCCATGCAGTGCTTGCATCAGCAACTAGCTGCTGGTGTAATTGGAAAAGTATTTTCATCATTGTTTTTAAGGTCACATTAGTCTTCTATTACATAAACAATGTGCTGTCAGTCTTAACAAGCTAAACCCCTGCTTGCTGCATAGGTTGCAACAGGGTGGTGTGGTGGCAGCGGGGTGCTTCATATTTCTGATTTTGAAAAAGGACAGTTCAGTCAGCAACATGACGATATAGGCACATTTCTCCTTATTACACATCAGTGGAGCGTTGATTTTGAAACTGAAACTGTTATTTTAAGGTAAACATACTACATAATGTTGCTATAAAGATAGGACTGGGGTTAAGCCTTTACCCACTGTGGTACCCCACTGTGGAGACATTGGTTGGCAAATAAACTTTAACTATAAACTTTTTTTCTTTTGGTAAAAGGTAATGAATGGGTCACTTCCTATTGGCTTAATTGTAGTACCGAAGAGCTGTAAAAGGACTAACATTTCAAAAGATTAAAATTTTAATTTCTGCTAGGAAATAAGCTGTGCTTTATATATATCCCATAACATATATCGATCCAGACCGCAGAATCTCCTGCAAGCCTTTATCTGAGAATGGAGAAAGGGTCACAACATATCTAAAGGTCAGGATGTTCTAAAGTTCCAGATTATGCTAAGAAGCATTACAAATACTCAGAACAATAATTGACAGGCAACCACTAAACCCAGCCACAAATGTATGTTATGTTACAAGCCTGTCTAGTTAAGGGAGGCTCCCCACATCCTTCCCAAATGTATGACCTCCTGTGACCTCTGCTAAAGCACTAGACCAAAGACTGGGATTTATGGACACACACAATGTCTGTGCAAACTTCAGTGGAGAAACCAAGGACCAACATGCTGTATGTTTTAGTTTGAGTTTGATGGTTTAGTCGGTCTACAAGCATGACTAACCTGACCAAGCTGGGCAATCAGCATTACCAAGCTTGATTATGCTGGTTGACTAGCACGACTACACTGGTCGACCTGCATTGCAAAGCTGGTTGACAACCATGACCAGCCAGGACTGCGCTGGTTGACAACCATGACCAAGCATGACCAGAATGAAATATAACACTTACACTATGCTGGGCAAGAGCGGATTAACCAGTTAGCTTACCAGAATAGAGCATGTTTTTGCTTGATGACCAGTTTTTCAACCACCTTGACCATCAAACACCATCTTAGACCATCCAAAACCAGCTATCAGCAAAAGCTGGCCTTGAAAAGGATTTTTTTAGCAGGGATTACATGAACTTAATGTCCAGTTATTGTTGGACTAAGCCAATAGGACTGGTGAGGCTGGAATACCACTCCAAACACCTCCCAACAATAAGGAGAACCAACAATCAGTCTTTGGACAACCAATCATCAACTTTGGAAGTTGAGTCTTGACTCCAACTCTCTGGCTGATCTTACATCAAACTCAGCAAAACCTTGGCCTCATCAAAACACAAGACAAGACATGCAAACCTCTAGATTGAAGTGTACAAGGTCTCTGCTCCCACAATTCTCAGGACAATCGACCGAATGACTGAAGGCTACTGCTGAGCCTATTTGTCTCAACCCAAGGACAAGCTTAACATATGAAATCTAAAAAATAGAAAGTGTAAGTGTATGTATGTAGCACGAGTATCTTAATACTGTATGATCAATTTCTATGTGACCATGAGGCAGATAAACGGGATTTACTAATGTTTGTGTTTTTGAAGTATACTGTGTAAAATCTGTATTCTACCCACTGCTTTGTTATTAAACCTGCTTTTTTTACCCATGTATGCCCATGTTACTACTGCTAAGAAAAATACAAAAATACTCTGCTAAATACTTTAAATATTTACTGATAAGTTGTGTGATTTCTATTCTTACTGACTATCTGTGAATATCTGTGGTATAATTAACAATATTGTTTGACTCGTGCCTCAATATTATTATTATTAGTAGTAGTAGTAGCCGTGTTCATTTCTAATATATTCACAACGCATTTATTAGTTGAGGTTTCCAACTGAACCATTTCAGTGCTTAACTCTTGAATGTTTGTTTTCCTGTAAAAATGATTCCACTCAAAGACGAAAAAAGACTTGTTTATATGTTGCGAAATCGATCTAAATAGCTCCAAAAAGCATGTTACTACTGCCACAAGTGCAAGGTCCACATAGAATCCTTGTTACTCAGTGTGTAAGACGATAACCTCTCACCGTCAGCTGGGGGATTGACCTGCCTTGCCTTACAGAAACAACGTTTAAAGACAATTCACAGTTTTGGGACTTAAGTTGCTAGTTTAGGGATTATAGAGGCATTTCTTAAAGACCTTAACTTTCCCTAAACATTCACAAAAAATCCCTACATCTTTTGAAATAATTCCTAAAATATGAATTGTAATCATGTAGTAGTGTAGAATATATTTCCTGAACAAATGACCAGACTATAATAGAATGGCAAGGTTCTTGGAAGATTAGCCTGTAATGTTCCAGGAACGTTCTGAAAACGTGTGACGTAATCGTCATAAACGTTTGCATTACAACGTTGTTAGAACGTTTCTCACACATATTACCATTTAGACAGAAACATTAACAGAAACTAATATATAATTGTAAAAAATAAATGAATAAACATAAAAAAAAAAACAGATTGAATGTTCTAGGAATCAAAAGTCATAACATTACATAAGTATTTCTAGCTTGTTTGTTCCTTATTTCTATACCACTTTCCATTAGTGAATTTAAATGCTTTAGGAATTAAGAAATCATTTACAAACATCCATTTCTTGATGACCTTTATCATAGCATGACAGTGGAAAACCATACCGCCATCCCTTGCAGGAACAGGCTGTCCTGGAACATTACTAAAAATTCTTCTTTTCTTTAAAAAAAAAAGCTTTTCCCTGAAGGAAATGCTCATTAATTCAGTTAACTATGACATTAAAATATCCTCTCATTTTTCTTCAAAAATTTCTGCTATGTAGCTTGGTGGATTGATTTTTTGGATTTTCTGTTTAAGTGGATGATTGTCCTTTAGCACTTGTGAATGGCCAGTCTCAGTCTGACATAAGAGAAACTAATCTAACTTCCAGCTTCATTTGTTAATGGTGTTTGTTTACTTGTATATTAAGGGTATTGCACATCCTCTTCTAAGGCGGCTGTTCTCCTTCCTGAAATGAAAAATGATTGGTAGGCTGTGCACAAAACACAGCTGGAAATTAACGGAGCCTTTCAGGATGAGGGCCTCTTGCTCAGCCGTTAAAGTAGCCTCCAGGGTGTCGTTTTAGTGCTGATTGCTCACATGGTCACGCGAAGGGTTAATTATCAACTTTCATCCAGTGATTACTGATGCGTTATGAGACGTTGCGGTCCATGTGTGTGGGCTTGTGAGTGGTTTCTCGTCACCAGACTCATTATTTTTTCCCACCCAAATTCCCACAAGTCCCACTTCTGTGCTGGAGTTGACTAGTACGGTTTCACCTTCTGTGTTAGGGCTGGTTGGTAGTGCAATTTGGATAGTTCTTGTCTACAAGATTAGGATTAGCTAATGGTTCATTATAAGGAAGTGATAAACAGAAAAACTACTTTTTTCATGTATTGTTGCTTAAAAGTACCCTGACACTCACAGCTATAGATTGTCACGTCATACAATTGGCTACAACTACCAGTGATCCTCCAGTAGAACAACTGTTATAACCTCTTAGCAAGCTAATGTTAGCTGATCCTCTCAGTCACACACCAACAACTCAGAGGAATGCAGTTCATATAATTATTACGTTAATAAAACATTTATTTTGGGTGATTTCACTTGGTAAGACATAAAACATCAACAGGTTTCTGTCAGCCATTTGAGAAGCCGCTTAACCAACTCAAGTTCTAATCAGCTTCCTCGGGTGCTGTTAATTGACAATAAACCCATTAGCTGGGTTGTTACAGTGACACAGTTACTAACTCAGTAGTCGGACTCACCAAAGACTAGAATTGGGTGGTTACCACTTTTTTTATACCATTACAGTCTCAACATATTGCCACGGTATACAGTATTACTGTAATTTCATCCAGTTATTATGCGTGAGTCCACAAGCTTTCTTCACTTTAGCTCATCCCAGTTTTTTTATCACTCAGCTTGTCAACAAATGCGCGTGTCCAGCTGGTGTAAAAGTGAATTACACTCCCCACCTGTAGGGGGAGCCAAGGAGCAAAAATACCAGTTATCACATAATGCTGCTTTAATGTTGACTTTTGTGTGTTTCTGTGTTGACAGTTCGGTTACACTGCAAGCTGTTTCAAAAGTGGTAGGCTGACATTCAGAGAGCAAATGTACAACATATTGGGTATGGAACACCATTGTTTGTCATGTGTAGCGATAGCCATTCATGCCTTTCCAACAAAAGCAGCTCATATCTACGGGACCTGAAATGGACATGATGATGACTACATAGTGACGCACACCTTCACAGGTCTATAGATTCGCAACGAGGAAGACTCTTGTCTTTGCACTTGAATGTACGTCAGAAATAAGACACGCCACTTGACTGCTAATGATACAATGTTGACAACAGCCTGGGGGCTTTTCATAAAAGAGTGTGGATAACGGTAACATAACCTGAGCTTAACTGTGTCACATTTGTTCAGTGTCTATTCATGAAAGATATTTATGTTTTTTCGGGTCGAACTTGTTCATATAAATAAGGCTTAAGGTTTAGAGGACACTGTCTTACCACAAAGAGTTAACATGTTAGCAACACAGCTAACGGTGCTTCAGCTGAGAGAGCCTCCTCTCACGTTGCCTTTTACATAAATAAGAGTTCTCTCTCTTTTTTTCCTCTCTTTTCTCTCCCTCTCCTCACTCGTCTCCTGTTCGCTCTCACACACACCCACACAGAAGCAGTCAAATCCACTGGCAGAGGGAGAGAGAGGCGGAAGAGGCAGGACACGTGAGAGAGAAAATCGTTTCTTTCAGCACGGCTTTTGCACCTCTCTCTCGCTCTCTCTCTCTCTCTCTCTCTCTCTCTCTCTCTCTCTCTCTCTCTCTCTTTCTCTCTCAGTCCTCTGGTTATTTGTGGGTTGCTCATGAGAAGATGAGATCTGAAGCAGGCCTGTGTCTTTTCTCTAGCCTTGATTCTGTGCTGTGTGTCATGGTGAGCTTTAAAGTGATATGGCGTAGAACAAGGCCCACTGATCACTGCAACTGTGAGTGTACGGAACCCTCATAAGGCTTTGAAAAGTGTCACACCAGGCCGCAGCAAAATGTGGAGTCAGTTCTTAGATGTGTATGTGTGCTTTTTTGTGTGGCAAGTATTGATTTCTTTCTCTGAATCGTGGTGCAGAAGATCATGACTGTAGAGATGTTTCGGAGGGTGGCATGAGGCATGAATGTAAGGATGTAAGGAAGCAGTGTTGGAAATGGTGCACGAAAATGGTCTTAATTAGAGGGGGAACAAGGGTGTGGGCTAGTTATTAGCGACATGGATAACATGCAGTTTTGCTCCAGGTCTACCTGCAGGGAATGTCCCTCAATACGCACACATAGCAAGTCTATTGTAACATGCGAGATTCTAAAAACTCTCAGGACCAGCGTTTCTTCTGAGGCTAAGCCATAACTGGCTGCTCCAGTTCTCTTAAAACATCATCGATCTTGTCAGAGGATAGTACAAGAATTTAGGACATCCACAGAGCAGTCCTAGCAGGATAGAAGTATCAAAACCTATAGAGCAGTGCTTTCCAACCCTGGTCCTGTAGGACCCCCTGCCCTGCACATTTTAGTGGTTTCCTACTCTAACACACTTCCACCTTCAGGCGGATCAGGTGTGTTGGGGTCGGGATAAACACTACAATGTGCTAAGCCAGTGGTCCCCCAGGACCGGGTTTGTGAACCACTGCTATAGAGGATAGTACATAAAATTAGCTTACACAAAAAGAAGACAGTTTATAATAAATAAATGTAATATTTAAAATGAATAACAATAATTTATTTAAGTATTTTATCAAGTTATGTTGCCAGGTCTGTCCTTTGCTTTATTTGTCTTTTTGAATGCCCTTTCCCTCCTTTGAGAATGGCACACTAGGAAAGTGACTAGACAGTCACAGAGCGGTCCTAGGTTAAGTTCATAAAGCTTTTAGAATCACAAAATATTAAATATATGTGACAGTCAGAGCTGTGTTGGAGCTATCTAATTTTACATACTTTTGTATATTTCAGATTGTATTTAGTCCAAATGTTGCAAAATACTTACGTAAGGATCCATTATGAATGTGGACATTAGACACCCATGACATAAAAGAATCTACGCCTCATGTGTGATGACCGATAACCGTTTATTTGGTCAGATCTAACTTAAAGCTAGATATATTACAAAAGAATTGCCATGTTAGCTATAGCATTTAAGCTAGTAGTCTGTAGAAGGAAGGTTTTTTTTTTAATGGAGCAGTTTTAAGGTGGTTCTGATAAAAACCCACTGTGCAACGGACACAATAGGCTTAATGTAGGGGGGAAAAGTTCTAACTAATGATAATTGGTGGTGTTGCAGGTATTGTCACTAAACATATATACAGTCATTTGCTAAGATGTAGATCAGTGGAACTATGCTATGAGACAAGGTTTGCTAAGATGGTTGAAATAGTCTGTTGTAAGTGCAAATAAGTAAACAAATCAGCTACAGATATCAAACTTTATTTTTTATAGCACAAGTTTTATTTATTTGATAAATGTGACTTATTGGAAATATTATTTGGAGCATTTATGTTGGCCCATTCATCACTGTTCATTTTATCAGCTCCACTGTCCATACTGGAGCACTTCATAGTTTCATAATTCTGTAATTTCAGTCTGTAGTACATCTGTAGTCCATCTCTTTCACAGAGCAGCTATTATTTGGATTTGGGTGGTGGGTCATTCTCAGCACTGCAGTGACACTGACATGGTGGTGGTGGTATCAGTGTTAGTGGATCAGACACAGCAGTGCTGCTGAAGTGTTTAAACCCCTTTAAACTGCCACGGCTAGACTGAGAATAGTTCATCAACCAGACATATCCAGCCAACAGCATCCTGTGAGCCCTGATGAAGGACTAGTGGATGACCAACAAAACCGTGCAGCAACAGATGAGCTTCTGCCTCTGACTTTACAACTGGACCAACTAGGTAGGAGTGTCTAATAGAGTGGACAGTAAGTGTTTAAACACTCCAGCAGCACTGCTGTGTCCAATCCACTCAAACTAGCGCAACACACACTAACACCACCACCGTCAGTGTCACCGTCAGTGCTGAGAATGATCCACCACCTAAATAATAACTGCTCTATGGTGGCCCATTGGGGTCTTGACCATGACCTTGAGGAACAGCGTGACAGGAGCCTAACAGTCTGTGATTATAGAACTACAAAGTGCTTCTATTTGGTAAGTGGATCTGATAAAATGGGCTATGAGTGCAGAAACAAGGAGGTGGTGTCATGGCTGATTGGTGTGCGGTCGCTGTGTCATTTTAAAACTAGACTGTTTTAAAACACGTTAGATATGAAATGATAGCTGAATTGTTTGCTCTTTACTGCACTGCTGATGTATCTCACTCTACACAGCCATACAAGACCTAAAGCAAAACCTCGCTATGAATCTGTGTTATACACCCAGAACTGACAACTCTGATATTTTAAAAGGGCAATGTATAGAAAAAAGGCTCTTTACAGAGCATATCAAACATCATTTAGCATCCAAATATAAACACATTCATCTTCCTATACCAAAACCTTATGTTGTTCAAATCTTATATTGCACATTTAAAAAAAATCTAACTCAGGAGCTTAGGACTATTTTGTTCTTGGTGTAAGAACTGACCTGTTAAGCAGCTGTGGGCAACTTTTAAGCAATAAAATCATCAAGCAAATGATTAGACATGTACTGACTTGTGGGTATCAGACTGGAAAACATAATTACTCACTGCCTACGGTAGCCTGAGGTTCATCTTTCTCCAGGGTAGCATTAGTATTAAGCGGCGGACCAGTACATCACAATATCTGTGATTTTCTTGTAAGAAAAAATCTAAATCAGCAGTTAATAATTGGAAGACCCCTTTCATCATAACTGTGTAATCCAGATCCTGAACCTAATCCCAAAACTAATCCTAACCATAACTTGCTCATAATCAACTGGATTGCAACATATAGTTTGTAGCTATAGCTTAACAGATACTCAAATAATGATGCCTGACAAGTCTAATAAGACTTATTAGAACATTCCAGCTAATGCTAATGCTAAATACTCATTTACACAGTCATATTATAATATTTTGACCACCCCTGGTTTGAAATAAACCTTTTGTATCAGCTTTGCATCCCCTATAGAAGCACTTTGTATTTCTGTAATTACAGACTGTAGGCCCTCTGTTTCTCTGCATGCTTTGTTAGCCTACGTTCACCCTGTTCTTCAATGTTCAGGACTCCACAGGACCACCACAGGGCAGCTATTATTTGGACAGTGAATCATTCTCAGCACTGCAGTGACACTGACAGACACGGACAGTCCGGAGCGAGGATCGAACCCGCAACCCTAGCCCTGGAGCTATGTGACATATGCCCTACCTGCAAAGTCACTGTGCTGTCCCCAGAACTGATCATCCAGCATGAAACCTTACATGTAGAAATATATAAGGAGTAATAATGTGTGTCTGTATGGTTGTTATATGGCAACAAACAGCTTAATTCTCAATACGTTGACCAAATACATAGTTGTGATTGGCTAGCATTGCGCCGTATCAACTGGTAGCCTGGACAACAGCTAAGTGATCCTTTGTTGTGAGTTCTGTGGACTCCCAGCCATAGTTGGCTACGCGACTTCACTGGCAATTAAACTCGGGTTTAGGTGTTTGGATGCCCATAGGCGTCAGCTTTAGTAGAGAAAAATTAAAAACACTCAATGTTGCCACACCAGGCAAACACCCAATTGGCTGGCCAGTCACAATAATGAAGAGAGGGACCCAGCCATCATTCTTTCCCAATTGGCCTATCTTGCATGCCTGGCTGTGGACAACATGTGTCATAGCTAGAATCTGAATTTCAGCCCTAGTTGTAGCTAAGCCCAGTTAAGTCGTACTGTTCCACCAGGATCTTCTTTCGATTCGTTGTATCACCTAGAGTTTGTACTTTCCAGGATTCAGCGCTCTATTTGATCTTCTGACAAGGTGAGCATTGTTCAGTCTACACAAGTGTAGTACTGGATCAATGTGAAGGCATGTATGTACCCCCTTATAGTTAATGAATTTAACTTCTTGTATAATCTACATAGCAGTGAGCAGTGATACGTGAACCTAAGGTCAACAAAGCCCCCCAGCATTCCAGTATTAGCCTATGCATTCTCTGGAGTAATGGAGCACCATTTGATCCCTTTGGGATGTGTTAGAGTCATGTTTGTGATCCAGAACCATCATCCAACATCAGTACCTACACCACTAATGCTCTTGTGGCTGAATGCAATTAAATCGTCCCAGCAATGTTCCAATATGTATGGTGTAAAGCCTTCTCAGAATAGGCAGTTACTGAAGCAAAGGGGGACATACTCCCTTTAATACCCTTTATGTCAGCAGACTGTATAAGCAGGTGTTTTAAGTTTTTGGACATATAAGTTAGTCTGTGTAGTGGTGATGATGATGATGATGAGGATGATGATGATGAGGATTATGTCAGTTTATGCTTAGACATGTTTTTTGCAAAGCTAACGTCAGCTTTTACACTTTTAGCCTCCACTGAGGGTTTTATACACACAAGGATCTTAGCCATTGCCCCAGTACTATACATACATTATATGGACAAAAGTATTGGGACACCTGCTCAATTATTATTTCTTCTGAAATTCAAAGATATTAAAGTTGATCCTGCTTTTGTTGGAGTAACGGTCACTACTGTCCAGGGAAGAAGGCTTTCTACTACATTTTGGAGCATTGCTGTAAGGATTTGGTTGCTTTCAGCGACTAGAGCATTAGTGAGGTCAGGACGTTGGATGACCACCACCCTACCTCATCCACCTTATCCTCCCAGCGTATCTCAAAAGTATTGGCTGGTGCACCATGATTCCAGAGAACACAGTTTCACTGATCTACAGCTCAATGCTGGGGGCTTTATACCCCCATATATATGGGCAAGGTGCCAAAAATGGGAGGAGACATGTGTTAAATCCTTATACTAGAAACGGGTGGGTTAATTGGCAGTACCAAACTGGTAGAAAAAGAAAAACAAATTACAAACACATTTATATATAAAATAAATAGCAAAATGTATTGATTAGAAAGATATACCTAAACATTTGGACATATAGTGTATTATTCTACATGACCACAGTATATTGTGTCTCCAAGAGGGACTGAAGCTATGCACTGAAGCTATGTGGTCTCTTTTCTGCCCTGTTATTACAATACTGGCTAATGTATTCCAAGGAAACAGTTGAACAAACAGTCTCAACAAATGCCTTCTTGGTAAGACTAGCACGTTGTATCACCCCAAAATTTGGCCTTTAATTTTACCTTAGCAGTAGCAGCCCTTGCTTGTCCTTTCCGAGGCTGCTGCGTACCTGATGCATCAGACCTTTCAAGATGTCTCTTTAATTAGTACCAAATTCTCTGCCCTCCACAGTAATTGCTGTTTAATTTCCCTGTTTTCCGAGAATCATGGTAGTGCATAAACACACTCCTCAGGTAACGGTGGGCTATCTCTCTCTCTCTCTCTCTCTCTCTCTCTCTCTCTCTCTCTCTCTCTCTCTCTCTTAATCGCTCTTCTTCTTCCTGTGTTGCTTGCGTGGCTCACAGAGAGCAATTTAAATGCAAATGCATATTTCTATTCTCAGGCCTATCCTGTCTGATTGCTATGATCAGAACGTGTTTGATTGGCCGTCAGTTTAATTCCCACGCGACACTATTTACTTTCCTCCCTGTGTATCAGCAAGTGACTGGGAGGTTCCTGTCCATGTAGCGAATTTTAATCAGCAATCCATCATCAGCTTAAGCTATGTAGATGTCCGCAGATCAGTCAGGCAAGGAGTGTCGTCTAATCGTATTTTTCTTTTTGCGTTTGATGCACTTGTGGCAAAATTAGTTTGAGGCATGAACATGTGGTGTATGTGTGTGTGTGTGTGTGTGTGTGTGTGTGTGTGTGTGTGTGTGTGTGTGTGTGTGTGTGTGCGCTCTATGCATCTGCATAATCAAATTTAAACATCATTAATGGATGTCAAGAGCCTTTAAAGTTGTTTGGGAACGATGGAAAAAGACCAATGGGCCGGATACAGCAACTGCAGGCGATCGTCAAATATGCATTGTGGACTAAAAAATGGTACAGTAATGAGGAATCGATGATGAATTCTTCCCCTGTAGCCTTTCTCCTAACACATTCAAGGCCCCTGTGAATATTTAATGGGCACTAAATGAGCAGATTGGTCACATCTGTCTAGCATGCTAGTTTTTATAGGCTAGTCATTATGAGCACTGTCTTTTTCTTCTCTGTCTGTGCGCAGTAGGGAGTGGTATGAGGCGGTGATGATGGCTCTGGACATGGAGAGGACAGTGTCTAAGCTCATGTTCGACTTCCAGAGGAACTCCACCTCAGACGACGACTCTGGCTGTGCTCTGGAGGAATATGCGTGGGTGCCCCCAGGCCTCAAACCTGAACAGGTAAAGCTGAACCCCTCAACACACACACACACACACACAGACCCACACAGATACACACAGATACATAAATAAGTCAGTCTGCATATACAGGCGGGGCCATAAGTATTTGGACAGTTACACAGTGTTTCTAATTTTGCCTGAAGACAAAACTGAAGGCAGGAAGACCCGAACAAGCAGCAACCGAAGGCAGCTGCAGTAAAAGCCTGCCAAAGCATCTTAGCATTTGGTGATGTCCATGGGTTCCAGACTTGTTTCTTCTGTTGAGATGCTTTGTAAAGCCTTTACTGCAGCTGCCGCCAGTTGTTGCTTGTGCTGCCTTCAGTTTTGTCATCAGTGAGTGAAAATCATGCTCACTTGGGTTGAGGTCAGGTGACTGACTCAGCAATTTGCCTTAAAATACTTTTGAAATAATTTTGCAGCATGTTTTGGGTCATTATCTGTCTGTACTGTAGAGTGCTGTCATATTAATTTAGTAGTATTTGACTGAATCTTTCTGTCAGCAGTACCAGCATCAGTGTGACCCAGTTCCATTGGTAGCAATACATGCCTATGCCATAACAGTGCCTCCATCACATTTGACAGATGATGCTTTGAATCATGAACCTTTTCTTTCCTTTCCATACTCAAAATAATCATTGGCGAGTTTCACGGCTTGTGAATGAAAATGCAGTTCCTTGCAGAGCGTTCTTTCGAAAATTGGTTGTGAAGGACCTTCGCTGACTTCTAGAAGCCCTCCTAGAATCTAAGCTATTTTCATTTTCAAGCCATGAAACATGTCTTTCAGTCATAATTCTGACGGGAATTTTGTACATTTTCTGTAGACTGGGATATTTGCCACTTCTGGTAGACCCATATGACCATACGCTTCACACTATGGTCTTTGGCACGCTCAAATGCAATCGCTCCTTTTTGCCAGATGTCATTAACATTCGACCCATTTTCCACAAATCAAATACCATCTTCACTGCAATTTGTCACATCTTCTTAATCTATGAGTCCCATCACACACCCTGCAGTTATTTTTAGCCCGATCAACTTCGTGCAGTGCCTTCTGCAAGAGCCTGAAGTTACTACTGCCTCTGCATCCCACAACATGTTCTAATTGGACCTGTTTAACTACATAAGACGTTCGTGATACATTTTACCCTGTGTTAGGTTGTTAACGCATTCATATCATACGAGCAGTAAATGACTTGCTGCAGTGTGGATGTCATTTCACAGGCCATATAAACCAGGGGGCCACTTCATTTAAACCACCTCCTGGTTTCTACACTCTCTGTCCTATTTATTAGCTACACTTATCATATAAGAAGAACTTTGTAGTTGTATAATTACAGACTGTAGGCCAACTGTTTCTCTGTATGCTTTGTTAGCCTCCTGTCACCCTGTTCATAAATGGTCAGGGCCCCACAGGACCACCACACTGCAGCTATTACTTGGGTGGTGGATCACTTGTGGTGATTAACCTGTGTTGGTGGTAATAAAGTATGCAGAGAAATAGATGGACTGCAGTCTGGAATTATGGACCTCTAAAAGTTCACCTGTATAGTAAATGGACCTTGAGTGAGAAACAAGGAGGTGGTTTTAATGAAGTGGCTGGCCAGTATATTTTATGTGTGTGAATTTTTTCAATTACCAATGCAGACAGGTCACAGGTCACTGAGGAAAAAATAGCTTGTTCTTGTTCCTCCCCAGATGAGGTAAAATATTTGTATCTTTAACAGACCTCTGAGAGGACAGATGATAATAGTATTAATAAAAAATAAATCTAATATATAATAATAATTATTTTAGACTTTAAGACTGGTGATAAAGGTTTAAAAACATGGCCTGAGGAACAAAAGAAACACGTGCAGTGTGTGTGTGAGTGTGTGTGCCAAAGCGACCCTGGGAGACGACAATCGTTGAACATGGCTGATTAGCTGCAGAACATTTCATGGTCAGGCAGATGGAATGGGAACAGCTCGTGTTAAAGAATGACCCCACACAACTTGTTCTCTCTTACACACACACACACACACATACCGCAGTGGTGCACAACTGACACCAAATGATTAAATGGTGCTGTGGCTCAAAGCTCCCGTAGCCAGACTTAACCCTTGTATCTCCAACATGGCTACTTTACAGGTGAAAATGAAAGTCAATGGGAAAAAAATAGTCCAAGTAGTTTTAGAGCATTTCTATTGGTCTATTCATCATAACATTTTGAAACTATAAAAAGCACCAATGCCAGATTCAGAATGTGTAAGAAACTGAAAAATGACAAAAAGGAGATACAAGGTGTTTACATGACAGTGACAATAGTTTACCAATGACTGTGAAGGTAAGGGAAGAGTTAATATTTTGGGTTGTAAATGAAAGAAGGTTTACAGTTGTTGACGCTAAAAGACCAGATCCAGTCACTAAATCATTAGCATGATGATGATCTTTGTTTATGTGCTAGCCTCGTTAACCTAATGTGCATTTCTGCACACCAGGGCATGGTATGTTAGCATTTAGCTAACAGTGGTGATTTTGAGCTCTTCAGATTAACTGTAGACATTGCAACAAAGCTCATCCGGGAATTTATTCTTTACTTCGGATGTTACAGTCTGGTTGTTGACTCCCATCAATATTTCTACTCAGAGCTTATCTCTGAATATTACTGAAGCTTGCTAGTTAAGCTAACCTACTCCAGCCAGTACAAAATATCACCCATTTCCCCTCACAATGAGCCTCATCAGCGAATCCAACATGAGTTTAAGAGCTCGCCTTGTAAATTCTCTCAGAAACTATCACAGAGTATCCAACAATAAAGGCAGCATTGTGCTTCTTTTATACAGTGATAAAAGCCTACAGTCTCTAAAGAGTCTAAATGTATCTCTGATGATTCACTGCCAATCAAAGCTTTAAAAACTATTTAATTAAAGGGTCCTGATCCTGGAAAGCTACATTTTTGTCAAGCTTTTTACCCCCAGTTTTTTTCCAGTTCGAAGCCAGTCGAATCATATTTGGTGTAACATAGTGGGCAGCTCCCTCCCCTGCAGTAGACAAAGGTTTGTTTTCCCAAGCTGAGTAAGCAAACCATGCAACACCAATGAGCATCCTTGAGCAAGGCTCCTAACACTACATTTGTCTGTTTATGTGACTCAGTCACATGACATCTTTTTGAACTACCACACATTGGTCAGCTGAACACTATTGGAGGAGAACTGTTACAATGTAGTGTTTGTTAGGCAAGTTTCAACATAAGCAGCATTAACAGAAGTGGAAATATTCATTTTCATGAATAATGATTTAACTTGACCTTTGTAAAAAGTCTTATTTGTTACTGGACTGTGGAAGATTAAAAAAGCTTCAATTTGAAAGGGAAGCTTTTTCATTTTTATAAAGTATAAACTTGTTCAAGGTTACATTCAACTGCAGAATTACATGTACAAAAATATAGGTAACTGCAATATACTATGGGCAAAATATGCTCTTAAAAAATAGGTGGAGAGATGTCACAGGGGAAGCACTTTTGGCTTTCTATCTTTCAATGGATTCTAACAAAAATATTTTTGTAAATGAGATATGAATGTAGACCTTTTTGAATTTAAAGGGAAAAAGCCTCCATTTAATGTACGGTAAAATAACTACTGTTTAAAGGTTTTTCCCACAAGCAAGTTTATGGACCTTTTTTTCAAGGGTATGAAGAAAAAAAATGTGCTCTTGGTGATCAGATTACAGACACGATTGAACAAAAAGGTAATTACTTGTAGGATCCCATTCAAATGCTTCATGAGAGACAAAAGCAGCAGGGTAGGAGGATCTTTCAAGCAACACAATTCCCTTCAACACGAGAGAAAATGCAAACAAAAGGAAGCAAAAAGAACCACAAAAAGTGCCACAATTACAGTAACCATGACTTCAGGTAGGAGAGCTGTTATCAGGTACAGAGATTCATTTGGTCTTTTACATTTAAATCAAAAGGAATTCAAAAGTAATCGATTCAGAAAAAAAATATATATAGCTTCTGAGTAGCACAAGATGTGTTCAAATGTGTACTTATTACTTTTTATATTTCATATTTAACGTATGCAGTGTTTTTTTATTCTATTATTATTAAAAGTATACAGTGAGTTCATTACATGAAAGACATCAATGGAGCAGCACTGCTAGCTAGTTAGTAAATAACACTAGCTAATATGTGTTATATTATGAAAGACTGACAGCTGTCAACTTACCTCTTTTACGGTCAGTTTTAACCTAACCCCCAACACACACACACACACACACTCTCCACAGCTCTCCATGGGCCATATCTGGGTGGTACACTGCATACAGGGCCTGGATGCGATCCATGTAAGATTAACATGAGCTGTAACGATGGATTCTCATTTGGAAAGCCCAACTGGGTGGAGCTGGGAACCACCTAGCACCCAGTCCCATCCATGGAAGCCCCACATGAGCATGTTGGCTGTGCCATTGGCAGTAGAAAAGTAACTGTCGTAAACAGAGCAGCCACATTGCCGTTATTTTGACCGTATAGACCGGAGTAGAGCGTTATTTAACTGACTTTCCCTGTGGGATAAATAAAGTGATCTATCTATCTATCTATCTATCTATCTATCTATTTCCTGTTTTGAACACTGCCACTGAGCTGCAGGACACTAAACTCAACTGATGCACAATGAATGAGGGCGGTCGACTGAAAATCCCACCCACAGAGAACACTGATAGGTCTACAGAGCATGTAATTTGCGGGCGTCAGGGAGCCGCTATCAATATGCATGAGAATACCATGAGTTGCGGGAGGGGTGGGATGTCTGATATTGAAATTTGAAAGTGATGAAAGTTTTTATTTTTCTTATCTAGAGTTGCCAGTTTGGAGACACAAGGTTTTAACAAGACAGCTGCAAGATATATCTTAAAATCTGAGGTATTTCCATGTAAACCTGGAACCTCTTCACTTGAAGTTCATATTCCAATGACTCTCAGAAGGCAGCCTTAATGCACATTCAGATTTTTTCAGACTTGATAATAAAACTGTTGGGATCCTCAGCTGTGAAGATGCGCAGACCAATAGCACACTTAAACATTGGTACTAACATGCAGTAAAGCTTGCAAAGACAATGTGGCATTGCTGTGAAAGCTTGTGCAGCCAGAGCTGCTCTGCATTGTTGGCACTATCATCCATGGCCTGGAGTCCCAGGGAGGGTAATTGGCCTCGCTCTCTCTCTGTGTGTAGGATGGACCTCCCTCTCCCTCCTCCCATTACATTACAGTGCTAGCCAGTGCAGCGTCTGTTAGCTGACATAACAGAAATGGCACATGGCACAGAATTGGTTTTCTTCTCCAAGTGCACCCGGCTGTTCGGTGATGTCGCATCAACAGGTAGCCTTCACCTTCCTAGTGGTGGTGGTGGCATTGCGTAAATGGGGAAGTAGTGGGACGGAAATGAATTGAGGACAAATTAGGGAGAGAAGTGAGAAACCCATACACCCCCCCCCCCCCCACAAACACACAAATCTGTGGTCAGTCTGCAACTAAAATGCAGTGTCTACAATAATAATATCGCATGGTGTGTTGAATATTATCATATGACAGTATACCTTTTTATGGAATATCAATAGTTATTATTACAAATGAGGGGAATATCATATTAAATTGTGCCATGCATCAGCAATAACTCTAAAGGGTTAATCAGGTTGTCCATAATCTACAGTAGGCACATTTTGAAAGTAGTCCTGCTGACAGACTCTTTTTACCATACTACTCCCATTGGAAATTCATTTTTTTTAAATCCACAAGAGGTTGGAAGAGTTTTGAAGTCCACTGACACAGTATAACTAAATGCTGATTCCTCAAGGTCAGCAGCACCAAGAAGGATTTGCCGAATTAGACATCCCTGACAGAGTGTGTAATACCACTTAGAATATCAATGAAAGTGAAAGAGTGAAAGTGACAGCAGGTAATACTTGAGAGCTCTGAAAATAAAAAAGAAGGGATGACGCTGCAAACACGTTATTTTCAATAAATGCAACTCACAATGGGTTGAGATAAAACGGTCCCCAATAATAGAGGCTTTAATAATAGCAGGCTTTATACATACTTAAAAAGTAAATGGCAGTATATCTACTGAAAAAGATCCTAATTTAATCAGCAATATAATTACAAAATTCTTCTTTCACTACAAAAGACTTCATTATTAAACGTATTAAAGTGTTCTGTTAAGTTTGTTTACACCAAATAATATTTTTATGTATTCCTTTTAACCTTTAAATATGTCATTCTTTGACCAAATATTTATGAGGAAGCATTCAATTTGAAGTCCATTTAGCATATGAACGTGAAAGCCTTCAACAACAAAAATGCAAGCTCCAGGAAATTGCATATTTTAGTTCCCCTGTTAAGGACACAACTTTGGGGTCCATTAAAAGGTTCAGATAGTGTTGCTTGTTCTCATATGGTCTTTTTTACAGAAGCAAAACAAGTATAAATTGTTGTCATCAGCATAAAAGTGCACATATACCACAAGACTAATATCATTAATAACCAAGATGAGTACTGGGCCCAGTACTGAGCCCTGTGGGACACCAATTATAATGTCTGAATACTGAGTTTTGGGAAAGAAATGGAAAAACATTTACAAAATTGTTTGCTCTGAAGTGATAGAACACACACACACACACACACACAGATTTTCATGAAGAAAAACACTTACATATTCACAAAACCACACACACACACCCTAAAAAGTCATCATTGCCGAAAGCTAATAAGTATATTAGTTTGCAGTCTCTTCTCCATGCATCAAATGCAATGCGTAGTTAACTTCTCAGCCGCCTTCTGCCTGTAGCGCGCTTTGTCTTTCTCACATGCCTTTTGTCCCTGATTAAAAACTGTCATCCGTAGAGACATCGCTAATCAGCGGAGTCACATAGTTATCAGCTAATGTTTCAGACAGTCCAAACCAATTACCTCACTCACCCAGTGAATAAACTGGGCCTTGGTTGCCTGGATACAGCTAGTTCTCTGCCGACAACCCACCGGTACAGAGCGGAGTTATGAGCTTCCTTAGAAATGAAGCCAAAGACCAGGCCCTGATACAGTGTTTGCAAACACACACACATTCACAAACACGAGCAGGAAATGAGTCTTATCAAGAATCATCATCCTGCCACTCGTTTAAACACACAGCTTCTCGGGGAGGAAGTGGCTCCGAAGCAAAAGGTGCATTAGATAACACAAATCGTGGCTGAGCAGAACGATGAGAAGGAAAGATGCATGCGCTCTCGTCTATCTGTCGTTACACTGCTTAATTGATACTAGCATTCCTTTAGAACGTGTGCAAGATGATAAAGAGGTCACACGCATTCTGTTGTCATTCCAGCCCGTGCATAATTGTCGTGTCAGTAAATGAGATATTAGTTTTATGTTTCAGGCCGAGGAGCCTGTATAGAGGGAGTGTGTGTGCGCTGCATTTGAATCTTGCCTCATCCTCTATTCATGCACTGCAGCTTTAATGTACAATCAATTCCTGCTGCGATAACAGTGATTTTCTCGCCCCCTCCCTCTGACGACTATAGAAATTGCTCTGGCCTTTTCACAGAGCAAACGCTCAGACACGTGCCTCCACTGTCTGCCTTCAGCTCGCACTATCATTTTTTAATATCCAGCCTACCAAACATTCGATGGTGCAATCTTAGTGCACCTTGGGTTTATCACAGCACCGGTTGCTTATTTATGTTGGTTGTCAAAAGTATATTGGATCATCTCAACCAAATCTGGCATCATCCAACAAACGACTGAACATTAGTGGAGAGCACCTAGCATTTGCATTATGCTAACTGACCTGCTTTCAGTTGTTATGAGCAATTTTAGCATTTGTGGATGAACTTTTCCCCTTACCCCTACTGACGTCAATCAGGCAGACTTGTGTGATGTCTTAGGTTCTTTAGCTTTGCACTGGAGCTACAAGGCCAATGCTGTGCTAACAAGTAATGGAAGCCAATACACCATACTGTTATACATTATATGGACAAACGTATTAAGAAACCTGTTCTCATTCCTTGTTTCTTCAACAATCAAGAGTTTATCCTGCTTTTGTTGGAGTAACTGTGGGGATTTCATTGCATTCAGTCACAAGAGTGTTAGTGAGGTCAGGATGTTGGATGATCACCATCCCACTCCACCTTACCCCCAACTCCCCAACATATCCCAAAAGTATTAGATGGGTCACCATGATTCCAGAAAACACTGTTCCTTCCACTGTGCCACAGCTCAATGCTGGGGGGGCTTTATACTCCTCCGGCCCACACCTGCCAATAAGTTTATATTTATCTGTTCCAGAGAGTTCTGTTTAATTGGCAATACTTCTCTACAGGCACTCAACAAGCTGTATGTGTGTGCGTGCATTTGCACATGTGGGTCAGCAGTAGGTGTAACTTAAAGAAGCTAAATGCATTCATTGGAAGGGGTTTTCAGAAACATTTAAGCATATAGTGTATCTACGAATAGTCAAAAATATGTAGCATAGCTAACCAACTTGCTATCCATCTGCAAAGCTATTTTTCAATACTGCTGTACTTTTACATGATTTTCCTCACAGTGAAGTGATGTCCAGTTCCCCCATCAAGGCTAGCAAGAGCTTCCCCAAGACACTCCGTGAAGTGGCTTTGCATATTTTTTTCCATTGAACAGCTGAACAAGCTTAAAGGAGAATGCTAACTTCCAATTTGGTTAAATCAAACTGTGCCGGCTAGATAACTGGGTAAGGGCATCTCCAAAACATCAGGCAGGTCTTATGAGGTTTTCTGGTATGCAGTGGTCAGTACCTACCAAAAGTGCTCTAAGAAAGCACAACTGGTTAACCGGTGACCGGGTCATGGGCACCCAAGGTGCATTGAAACGATCCATGGAGGCCCCACCTCACAACTTACAGGATTAAGAGGATCTGCTGCTAGCGTCTTGGTGCCAGATACCACAGGATACCGTCAGAGGTTTTGTGGAGTCCATGTCATAAATGGTCAGGTCTGTTGTGGTGGCACAAGGGGGGCTAATTGGTGTTGCATATTCAGTATAGCCTTGTCATTTTATTCCCTAATGGATTTTCTCCATTGGTCTGTCACTAGTCTGCGACAGTCAGTTACTAATCTGCATGTTGCTATAAATATTTTAGCATGACAAACGAATGTGATGAGAAATTACCAGGCAACACCCCAAAATGATCTTGTGTAAAGTCGAAATGCCCCCCGGCAAGTCTTGACTGGCTGGCTATATTTAAATAAGGGGAAAAACTGTTTATTAAGTAGAGTTATGGCTGAACCATCACTTCGTCCCTGTTTTTATAGATCAACACTCTCACACTCAGGAAGACGTCCGTGGGAGTTCCTGAGATATCGAGAGAATTCGCATTTTGATTAGGCACGGCAAATATTTTTAGACCCTTTTCTTCTGAACTCTACTTACGGCTTCTAGTTCAACAATTTGTTTCTTGACCCAAACTTAGGCCCTATCTTCCCTCAAAAAAAGAAGAAAAAAAGAAGCTCCAAATTCCAAATTGGCTGAACCATCACTTCAAGTCCCTGTTTTTATAGATCAACACTCTCACACTCAGGAAGACGTCTGTGGGAGTTCCTTGAGATATCGAGAGGATTCGCATTTTGATTAGGCACGGCAAATATTTTTAGACCCTTTTCTTCTAAAATCTACTTACGGCTTCCAGTTCAGCAATTTGTTTCTTGACCCAAACTTAGGCCCTATCTTCCCTCAAAAAAAGAAGAAAAAAAGAAGCTCCAAATTACACTGATTCATTCTGTAAGTGCGGACCTGTTCGGTCTCCGAGGGTGTGACAACATGATTGCGCTGACAACTTGATTGCACGTTTCTGGTATAATGACGCTGAGGCATTCTGAACAAGGACAAGGTTGAAGCGGCCCTAGACAGCTGTAAAAAGATAGAGAAAGGGAGAGAGAGAGATAGATAGGGAAAAAAGAAACGTGAAGAGCAGGATGAATACATCATCAACACCGTCCTTGGGTTTGTCTGGTTTTGTCTGAGAGAAATGTGACTGCTGAGACACATGGAGAACCTTGGCGAGGAACGCAGAACGTCCATTGTAGTCTGACTCTGCTACAATGAAGCTGCTCCATTTTGTTTATGTGAACAGGTCATCGCCTTGGTCAGTTTATTGTGCCAGAATGTACATTGAGACAGAAATTAGGGGCTCCATGAAAAAAAGCTTATTTCCCACCACCCACCCACATTCCACCTGAAGAACCAGCATAAAAAACTATTTAAGCATCTGAATGGTTCCTTTACTAAATAACCATTGAAGAACCGTCTTTTAGGAGTGTGGATGTTTTTTTGGCTGAATAAGTGAACAAACATACAAATCTTTGAGTCTTACAGTTCTGTGTGTTATAAGGTAAATGTAATGATCAGTCCAGTATCCCAATGGATGCATTTCATTGCACTTGTCAGCTTTGGAATGAACCCTACCATCTGCTGGACATACCTGAAGGTGTCAGAAAATGTTCTTTAGAGTGAGGCCATGAAATAACCAGCATACATTTGATTTCTGTGGTGTCTTCCACAAACCCAAAAACACTTTACAGTTTCAATCAACAAGCCCAGATAGAGTCTACCTGAGTGGGGAAGGACCCTCTCAGGCTGGGAAGTAATGTCTGAGTCGTAGGATAGAGTCACTTAGAGTCCTCCAAGCCACACTGTAAACTCGCTCGAGCAGCGGGAATGCTGCAATCCTGCAAACTGAGATGTACAGTAGCTTCAGCTTCGGCAGCCAGTCCAGTGAACCTCTGAACCACAATGTTTGGCTGGCACAGAAAGCCTCCTTGCCTCAGTGAAAAATACTCAAAACATAAGGGAAAACGTCACCCACAGCAGGCAGGGAAACATCCAAACAAACCTACAAAGAACAGATTACTGTAGGGAAATAAAACAAATGGAAATGGATATACAGTGTCAGTCAGTTTGGACCAGCATTTTTATATGAGAAGCATGTATATCATTTCTGACATTCTGCTTAATCTGCCATTCTGCTTAAACTAGAGATTTTTCAGGGTTTTTTTAATTTATATAAGCTCACAGGCTGACACTGTATTTTGCCAGCATTCTTAAAAATAGAGGTGCCAAAACACTTAATGAAATAGAACAAGAGTGCCTTAATGTTTTGTTTTTTTCTTGGGGAACAAAGTGCAATGTGGTGGTGATCCAGTGTGGTGGGCCCGGAAACACTTTACAAATAAAAAAAAAGGTAGATAGGGTTATTCAGAGTTACTTTAGTAACCTTTTGTTAATAAATCATTCAAAAATATTTTTTTTGAAGAAGAAGAAGCAGCACTCACTCTGTGCCATAGATGAGCTTCTAAATTTAATTATAAACAAGATGTTCTGGCATGTGCTTCAAGGCCTCTAAAAAATGCTCTAAAAAGCTCTTATAACTCAAAGCCAGGTGTGGTCTGCTAATGGGTACCAGATGGTTGCTCCAGTCTCCTGATCTACCTCATCTTAGACTTAGACCCCCATCTTTTGAAGAGCACTTTTAAGTCATCGTAGGGAGACCTATTGGATATGTCTCACACCAAGGGGACTGGACTTGGAAATGGATTACACAATGTATTTATGAATGTGTTGCCCCTTCTACCTTCCAAAGATTTAAGTGATTGCTGAACTAATGTTTGCTTTGTTCTTCTGTATTTAGGCCACAAGATGGGGTAGAGGAGGAGCTTAGACCCCCCCCCCCCTTTGTCCCCATCAGTGAACCACACCTGTTTATACATTAAAAAGCTTTTTAGAGAGGTTTTGTGTAGTGTTTTGCATATCTGATGAATGCCTTGACACATGGGCAGAAACATGTTTTTAATGAAATTCAATTAAAGTTCATCTATGGCATATAGTAAGTGCAGCGCCTTTCTCCATAAAGGCACCCTTTCTCCCTGGTTTTGCTGCTAAAAAATAGCATTTGATTACCAAAGATGGGAAAATAAGAATATACACTGTAACAATGTCTGCCTAGCCTTGCTACTGTATAATGAAAAATGTCTTACTGTGGAACCCAAATACATCATATTACTGTAGATCTGTAAAACATCATGTTCAAAAATCAGTGGCAGGTGTATTCTACAGTAAACCTATTTCTTCTGTGAAACACAATACACAATTTTAAGCAGGATTGTCTTCGCTAATGGTACTTTTCCAATATTTGTAATTCAGATGCTAGCCTTACGATCACACAGACAGAAGGGCGTCTTTAAATCCTCTGTAACTGTTTAGAAACTCAGAAAGCGACAGTAAGTTAGACGAAATGTAGCTGAAAGGGAGTCTTTTAAACAGACATATGCTAGTTGTCGGTTACCTCAGCCGGCTAACATTACTAGCCAAGCATTTTTCAGCTGGTATTTTTCAGTGTCAATTTACAGCATATTATTATTTTGCCATTCTTGATTTACAGTGTTAAAATAATTGGAGTAATGCCTTTTAAAGCAGTCTAATATTTGCTGTGATTATTGCTGTAATAACTGCTTTAGCACTATGATTATTACAGTAATGGAAAGACAGTATTTTATAGGTACTGTGAAAATGAACAACAGCGTACAGTGTACACAATGTCTTTTTACAGTGTGCATACAGTATGAAAAAACAAGTGGTTGGGGGCTCCGGGGGCTCAATGGTCTAATGCACTACCACTATGGCTCAGGGGCTACGAGTTCAAACCCGAGCCATGCCGCTTTGCCATTGGTAGCACATAAAATCTTTGCCATTGGCTGTGCTCTCTCCGGTTAGGTAAATGATGCTCTCTTTACCCCTATCACTTTGAAAGTGATGCTGGGCAGCCCAGACATCTGTTAGCTGCTGTCGTGTGGAGGGGACAAAATGTACAAAATGCTTTAATGGAGTCTTTTATTCTAACTTCTGTTTGTGTGTGTGTGTGTGTGTGTGTGTGTGTGTGTGTGTACGTACATACCCAGGTTCACCAGTATTATAGCTTCCTGCCAGAGGATAAGGTGCCCTACGTCAACAGCATCGGCGAGAAGCATCGCATTAAACAGCTCCTACACCAGCTGCCCCCTCATGACAACGAGGTTGGTGGAGTATTGCCATATTTGTGTCGCTTTGTCTTTGTTAGTGTCACACCTGAGGACATCCGTGCACATGCACATACAACAATGACAGGATGTCTATAGCGAAACAAATGTAATACTCTTGGCAGGCCTTTAGTGGCTTTCTATCCCTGATGATCTGCACAAGTATGACAAATGTATGGACAGTGTCTGTGGAGCGGTAACGTGTGAATGGATTAGGCGCACACCAGGTCTCAAAGCACTTAAGAGATCCACATATTTAGGTTAGGATTCTCTTACGCCTCGCAGCGACAACTGCTTCTATTTTGAAGCACATGGTGTGTATATATATATAGCAGATCTCTGAGGGATTTAGGGGTTCAGGGCCTGTCTGTAGTAGAGTAATGGTGGTGTGAGTTTTCCTATTTGCAGTTTAAAATTGAAAGGGGGGAGGGGGTGGGGCGAAGGAGCTTCTGTAAAGTGCGCTAACAGGTTACACAGTCTCTGGGGTGTTCAGTACGTCCTCTGCATTCTGATATAACAGGTAGTCCACCTGTTTGTCTGCATTCTTCTGTTAGCCTCCTTTCATCCTTTTCTGTAAGGATCGGGACCCCACAGGACCACTACAGAACAGCTATTATTTGAGAGGTGGATCATTCTCAGCACTGCAGTGACACTGACTGACATGGTGGTGGTGGTGGTGTTAGTGTGTGTTGCGCTGGTATGAGTGGATCGGAAACAGCAGTGCTGCTGGAGTGTTAAAGCACTGTGTCCACTCACTGTCCACTCTATTAGACACTCCCCTACCAAGTTGGTCCACCTCGTAGATGTAAAGTCAGAGGCGGAAGCTCATTTGTTGCTGCATAGTTTGTGTTGGTCATCCTCTAGTCCTTCATCAGCGGTCACAGTATGCTGCCCACAGGATGCTGTTGGCTGGATATTTCTGATTGGTGGACTATTCTCAGTCCAGCAGGGATGCTAAGGTGTTTAAAACACGTACAAGCACAACACACACTAACACACTACCACCATACCCCAGAGAGGAAGAGAGAGAGATAAAAAGAGAGAAGAAATGAAAAAAAAAAATAAAGATGAAATCTGACAACTGCTCAATATTTAGATTTGCTACTTTGCATATCCTGAGCTAGAGGCTAAATACCAAAGTTAATAGACCAATGGCAGCCTGTAGTCCAATACTACTTTAGAATACTGACAAATATTACAGTTCTGGATTTATGTAATCATATTGTAAAAACGCTATTTTTTATATTCGCAGTTACTTACGAGGTGGACTTATAAGTCATACTATTCTAGCTAAACATTATAAACATGTCATTCTCCAGTTCTTAGATATTTCATTTTTGAAAATGCAACTTATTTAGAGTGTAATTTACATGTAATAACCAATAGTCAAAAGGGTTCCATATAGATAAGCTGATAGGCCAAGCTTTGCTACTACCACTGATTAACATCTTAAGCTGCATGGAACAAATATTGCTTCTAAGCTTAAGGTTTATTTTCAATTTAATGTGTAATAAAATGGATCATAAACATTATACAGTTTAAACAGTTAGCACAATATATATATATATATATATATATATATATATATATATATATATATATATATATATATATATATAAATGATGATAATACTGAGAATGTGGATGATGTGAATGTCCTCAGGTGCGATACTGTAACTCTTTGGATGAAGAGGAGAAGAGAGAGCTGAAGATCTTTAGTAATCAACGAAAGAGAGACAACCTGGGCAGAGGAACTGTCCGCCCTCTTCCCCTCACTATAACTGGAGCTGTTTGTGAACAGGTATGACATTATATAATAAAGAAAAAACAGTCATATTAGGCATAATTTCCTGTCATATTAGAATGTAAAGCTTTCCCTTACCTACAGTTTCAGCTTTCAGTTTTACTTAAGCAATAGAACATAAGAGGGAGTGATGAATAACATTAACATGTTATGATGAATTTGCAGTAACACACTACCTCGAGTGTTCTATTGCTCTAAATGTTTTACTAAATATGCGTTCATTTTGTTCTTTCCGCCAGAACGTTTTCTCTTTTTTCAAGAAATTAGTTATTGCTATCCAACCAGAAGGATAACTGCTGGTACTATTAGGCTCACCTTTTTTAGTACGGATAGAGCCATAGAACTATCAAAGTATCAAAGTTCAGAGACATTATAAATGAAGACACCGGCCACTGGTTGAAATGTGAATGGGAGTCCCTGTCACGCTTCACATGGCGTCTGTTTACGGATAAAGTTCAACCCTTCAGCAAAATGAGTCAGTCAGCTTTCTGGTTACGCTGATGTGCAAGTGGGGATAATCCCCCTTTGATGTAGGGATCTGTGCAAGTGCAGTAGCCAGAACAAGCCAAAAATTATGTTCTTTGTGCATTATTGGGCCAAACATTACAAACTACTCATGAGATTTTTGTCCGATTTTATCTGTGATTTAAAATATGTTTTTGCTTCTGTAATTCTACCATTCTAGTATTTTTGTCTGTCCCCATTCATAGAGATGAACCTGGTCTTGTGTGACTGGAAATTACTGCAAAGATGGCCGGCGAGTGAACAGACTTGCCTTTCAATTGTTGTCAACACATCAGCGGAGTAGTACAGTTATAGTGTGAAAAATATGTGGCTGTTATCTCGAATATAAGCACAGTTAAAATGTTTCTCAACCAATCAGATTGTGAGGTCTGCTAACTAAAAGGAGTTCAAAATACTAAAAATATGTCTAAAGCCACTCCTCCCAATTCTAACGTCCTATAAATTTAATCTAGACAGTGTCCACATGTCTATATCAAGTCTATGCAACCTTCCACCACCCACCACCTCCCCTTTAACCCAATCATCTATCAAGATGGGGCAAAGCCACACCAATTCCAGCCAAAAACATGTTTCCCCTTTCTCGCAGTATTCCCCCAATCATTATGAGCTGATCTAGTCAGGCAAACTGTTGTATAATTTGCTATTAAAATGGAATAAAATATAGTTGGTCGGAAGTGTACACTCATCAAGGAATATCATGAATGGCATACCAATATTGGGCTTTCGAGCAAAACAGCCATGCTACTACTGCCATGCTACTACCGCCATGCTTAACAGTTGGTACAGTGTCCTTACCTTTACTCCTCCAAACATACCTCTGGTCACTGTGGCCAACTATAAAACAAACGATAAAATCACTAAAAGTGCAATATTGCCTTCTCTGTTCAGAGGAGACCATTGATTTCAGAAGAAACAATGAATGAGCAGGTGTTCCAATACTTTTCTCCATATTGTATATATGCCTTTGTTTTGTTTGATGACTGCAACTTCTAAGAGTGAAATCTTGTCAAATTGTAGCTGCTGTACTATAAAGCAGTGTTGTCACCAGTGACATTCTACCTTGTGCTCTACTTTGTTTTATATATTGCATTCTTCATCAATTTCTCAGTGTGGAGGTCAGATTAATGGTGGTGATATTGCGGTATTTGCCTCCCGAGTGGGCCACGGACTGTGCTGGCATCCTCACTGCTTCGTATGCTGTGTGTGCGCTGAGCTGCTGGTGGACCTCATCTATTTCAACCAAGACGGCAAGATCTACTGCGGCCGCCACCATGCTGAACGGCTCAAGCCACGCTGCTCAGCATGTGATGAGGTCAGTACCATAACTCTAGCTTTCTACCACAGATGGTTCAGATGCCCAGACTGTCTTAAAGTAGACCTTGTGTGAGGCCACACCCTGCCTGACTCTGAAGTGAAACTGTAGTGAATATTAAATACAGCTGCAAAGAGAATTATTCAACTCCCATTTCAAATTAGGTTTATTAGCAAGATGTACAAACATTCAACTGTTTGCAAAAAAACAATCAAACAAGATGAATTTAAATAGCTCAACACCACTAATAGAACAAATGCTTTCTCCAAATTCAACACAAAACGACTGCAGTCTCCGAATTATTTAACCCCCGGATTCACAATTGCAAACCAGGTGGCTTGAGATAAAACACATCAAATGCCTGGTGTGGCTGGGGGTTTGTTGACAGTGACGGTTATTTGCAAGTTAGAAAAATATCAAGAGAATTGTCCAACAAGCTGCCATGCAGAAAAAGGATACAGAAAGAGAACAAAGGCACTGAATGTTCCTAGAGATACAGGAAATCTATCACCTCCTGCCACCAGATTCCTGAGGTCAAAAACCCTCAAATGACTGCAAAAGACCACTGCAGCAAGATTTGGTTTCAAGCAGGTGCTGAGGTTTTAGTTTGCACAGTAAGGCACTTACTAAACACTACAGCGAAAAAACACAAGATGAATCTGCTCAGAATTATATAAACAAGCCACAGATATTTTGTCCTGTTTTGTTTACGGATCAGGGGAGGTGTCTACTGAGGCTTGGTTTCAGAAGAAGTCCTGGAAGATTCTGGAGTGGTCGTCACAGTCGCCTGACTTGAACCCCACAAAAACTCTTTGGAGGCATTTGAAGAGGGCGGTTGTAGCACCCAAACCCAAGAATATTAGTGAACTGAATGACACTGCCCATGAAGAATGGGCTAAGATTGTAAGCAGGCAGCATGTACCATCAGCCACCAGCAGGGGGCATGGCCAGTACAGTGGGAAAGCTGGTGGAGCTGGAGTAAAGAACTTCAGAACCAGAATCAGAATCTCTTTATTTCACCAAGTATGTTACCCATACAAGGAATTTGTCTTGGTGAGAGCAACACGTATGACAAGTAACAAAGAAACACAGAACACAGTCTTAAACTAAAGGAAAATTACACTAAACAATAAATAGGGTAGGGGATAAATTAAAAAAAAGTAGAAAGTACTAAAGGTAATAAAGGTAATAAAGAGCTGAAAGATGTATTTACAGAAAAGAAAAGAACATCTGTACAGGTGTGCAAATAGTCATAGTGCAAAATAGGCAGAGTGCAAATAACCCCCAGCAGTAATCAACGTTGACCAAACCCACCTGTGTGGCACAGTATAAATACACCCAGCCAGACACACTTCCCCGTCGCACCTTTGTAGAGGGGCGAACGGTAACAGTGGGTCTAAGTTGCAAAGTTAGAGCTATTTTTTTTTAAGAGTTAAAAAAAAGAAAAGAGTTTATGTTTGGAACAGTTTGGATTGTCCTTTGCTGGAGAAAAGCCACTCACAGCTGTGGTGGTGTGGTGGTAACGCATTGGGCTTCAGTCACCAGGGTTAGGAGTTTGAGCCCTACTGCGGCCATGTAGCATCACCAAGCACCAATCTTGTCTTCACTTAAAACATTTACCATTTCTTACACACATATGATATGAAACCCTTAAAAAGTGAATTTATAAAAAAATAAATGAACTGCACCTGAGTCTGTACCCCACAACACACCGTAACAAAGAATCCTCAGCACACTGCCAGAAGCCTGTGTCTGGCTATGCGCCATGTTTGCAGAAGGTCATAACCGTAAAATGATCTCTACTAAGTACTAAAGACGCTTGAGATGAAGGGGTTGAATAATTCTGAGACTGCAGAATGCAGACTGCATCATTTAAAGTGGTATTACGTGTTGAATTTGGAGAAAACACTTGTTAGATATAATATGAGCTGTGTTGTGCTATTTAAATTGGTCTTGTTTGATTGCTTTACTGCAAACAGGCAATTGCAACTGTCTCTTCACTGACTGTACTTCTCTTATTTCTTCCTACCATCTGTAGATTATCTTTGCTGATGAGTGCACAGAGGCAGAAGGAAGGCATTGGCACATGAGGCATTTCTGCTGTTACGAATGCGAGGCACCGCTAGGTGGCCAGCGCTACATCATGCGAGAGGGACGGCCTCACTGCTGCAACTGTTTCGAGTCACTCTATGCAGAGTACTGCGACGCATGTGGAGAACATATAGGTAGATCACTGTTATCTTACTTCAACTGTAGATTAGCACTGGGCAAGGAAACTACATCTCGGGCATTGTGTGGATGCAGTGGCAGCAGTCCATACCACTGGGAATTCCGTCTGTGTTCATGTTCTTCGCAGTGAAATGATGTCAGAAGTTGAATTAGTTGAATCCAGGGGCGTGTCTAGACTACCTGTTTTACTGATAGCACAGACTGCTTGCCTGATAATTGCCTAATATTACTATTGGAACTGGAAAGTTGTATAGGCTTTATCGTGATGCTCAGTTTGCAAGCTTGTGTTCTCAAAGCCCCTGTTACTAGCTAACATAAATAATGCCTATGCTATCATAATTGATGCCTTTGCTGGTTTAATGAATGCTTTTGCTTTAGTGGCCTTATTTTGGTAGGATATATGGTTATAAGTGGATATAACCAAAACTTGTAGCTATGAGCTGTCATTACCTTGCCTGTTGTGTGGCTGATTTTCTTTAAATTATTTGCAAATGTCCATTACTCCCTGCAAAACCCAAAAGGATCTGGCTCTGATTGAAAGCGTTAGCTGCTCAAGCATTTAGAATGACTCTGCATTACGGAAATTGTGTTTCCTGTAGTGAATTTGTATATAAATCGGAATCAAATTGACTTTTTACCTGATTTGACATGATTTAAGTGGGGTACAGTAACATTTTAATGGGGCACATACCCAAGTACATGAGTCTAACCATGCCCCTGGTTGGATCGTCATCTGATTATTAGTGACTGTGCTAATTATTAAGATTTAAATAACACTGGACAGCCTTCTATGTAGGTTTTTTCTTTTCTCTGTACAGTCACCTTGTCCTTCCATTCTGTTCCTTTCTGCTTTCTCTTGTGAAATATGAAAAACAGTTGGTAATTACAGTCTGAAGTAGTTGTTGTTGTGTGTCTCCACACAGCGCTCAGTCTTGATCATTTATTGAACGATTGAGAATGTTGTTTTCTCTAGATAAGAAGCTGGAGTTCAGCTAGCGGTTGTCTGAAACACATCTATGTTATGCAGTGCAGTTAATAGACTAGTGCTGGCAAGAGGATAACATTGTCAGAGCAGAATTTTAAAAGACTGCTGTTGGCAAACAAACTATAGGGACCATGCTTGACTTAATATACTAAGACATATTAAAACTGTTACATCACAGTTTTTGTGTTGGCTAAAAATACTGTAAGTTCATAAAGTTTGAGGGGGTGAAGTTTGCTATCATTTTGCACATGCTGATTTTGTTTTTACAAAGAAAACCCATATAAAAGGAAGAATAATTCATTGAAATTATCTTCAATTAAAATTCATTGTCATGAATGAATTGTAGGGCCAGAATGAGGTGACTGATAAAGATAGAAGTCATAGTTCTAGCCAGACCAAAAGTACTGCTCACATTCTTTTTAAATTAAATATCCTTAAAGATTTTAATTATGTCATATAAAAAGTGTTTATGCTGCAATTGACCTGTATTTCTACCCTTAGGCATAGACCAAGGGCAAATGGCTTATGAGGGTCAACACTGGCATGCCACTGAAGAATGTTTCTGCTGCGCTCGCTGCCGCCAGTCTCTGCTGGGCCGTCCCTTCCTGCCTAAGCAAGGCCTCATTTACTGTTCCCGCCTCTGCAGCCAGGGGGAGGAGCCTGACCTGTCAGACTCCTCTGACTCCGCCTTCCAAAGCGCCCGCTCCCGCCAGTCACGCCGCAGTGCCCGAATTGGCAAGCAGGGGACCAAGAGCAAGGCAGAAGGGGGGCGACAGCAATCAACTGGCTCAACATCAGCCACAGGTGACCGGCTTTCAGCGGATGCAGACTCCCTTGCTGTGCAGATGGACTTGCTGAGTGTGTCAAGTCCTGCTCCCAGCCGCACCCCCAACCGCACACCAACACGAACCCCAAGTAGGACCCCGAGTCGCTCCCCAAGCCTGAATCGCAAGCAGTCTGTTTGGATGAGCAGGGATGAGCCGTACTCCTACGAGTCCAATCAAAGAGATCCGTCCCCTTCCCCAAATGCCCATCAGCTGCGGAGCCAGTGTAGCATCCGGAGCCCTTATCCTGCCTCTCCAAGCCAGCCACCGAAGGTTGTGAGCCCTCCCGAGTCTTGGCACAAAGAACCCCAAGGGAATAACCCCAAAAAGCCCCCAGTTATGGCTGCCCTGAGGGGCCACTCTTTCAACGAGAACTGGGTGCATCATGGACAAGACCCTGAGTTCCATCCACCCAAACTCAAGACACAGATGAGTTTCAATGAGGTATCCAGTCGTGGTGCTGGATTCTTAGACAAGCGGAGCGTGAGTGTACAAGGCTTCCCTAGAGAAATGCGCCCCCCACTTCTGAGGAGCAGGCACCACATTGGTCCCAGTTTTGGTGAACTGACGCCTCTGGAGCAGACACCACGAGGGTCTGCGGACTCACTGGCCCTTTCCTACGCCACAGGTAACCACACTCAAGCATTTTCCATACATACTGTTGTCTTTAAAGAGGGTATCTCTGCTTTGAACAGCTCCTGATTATGGTCCTATGCTAATTCTGTTCCTATGCAGGAAACTCTTTGGATGGGACCACTAGGCGCCAGGAGCACCTTTCCCGCTTTTCAATGCCTGACTTGAGCAAGGACTCCGGTGTGAATGTATCTGAGAAGAGTGCCATGGGAACTCTAAACTCATCCATGCAGTTCCGCAGCACTGAATCCCTGTCGTCAGTCCCAAGACCTCTTGCCGACCTGGGTATGCCTGTCAGACTAAGGTATCCTCCGCCACTCTACTGGGACTCGCCTAGAGGCCTAAGCTTTGATGAGCAAGCCAAAGGGCGAATGGGCCTTGCAGGAAGCATGGGCAATGTTCACGTAGTGACACCACGGCCACGGCGAGCCAACACGCAAGACTCTCCGCGGCAGCAGAGGCCAAGGCAACACCACCATCGCAAGAGTCACAAGGGTCATAAAGGCCACCATCGCTCCAGACGCTCGCGCTCAGACAACGCCCTTCATCTGGCCGCTGAAAACCAAGGTTACCCCAGTGACCCTGTTCAGAGGTTCCGTGACGACTTCCAGCGGCTCCCCTCATCGAGGATGTCACGTGATCCTTTCGGAGGAAATTACGCATATAGGCAGCAGTTTTTCAGGCCTTGTCCTCGGACCACCTCCGACCTGACCCTGCAGGACCCTGGGGGTCCAAGACTAGGCCAATACCTGGGCAGGTACGGAGAGTTGGCAGAAGATGAAGATCACTTTTGCTCCACCTGCTCCTCTTCATCCGAAGCGTCCGACGACGAAGGCTACTTTATGGGCGAACCCATTCCCCGGCCCGTGCAGGTGCGTTATCTTGACAACGAGGATTTGCGACAGCGTTATAGCCCCACTATGATGGGTGGTCACTCCCAGCTACACACACGTAAACGCCGGAAGAGTAAGAACTGCATCATCTCATAAGACAGCTTGTGCGTGTGTATGTGCGTGCGTCTGTCCATCTGTGTGTGTGTGTGTGTGCGCGTGTGTGTCTGAGTGTGTGTACTTATTCTAATAACTTACTGAATGGATTATAAACTTATTTAAAGCATGATCAAATTATAACCAAGAAAACTTGATCATGCCCTCTGGACCTTATCTCCTCTGTTTACTGTGACAGAAGATGGCACAAAGATTTCATGTATGAACAATTACCTATTTGAATATTACATTAAATATTGTATATTCGACAACACTTAAGTTCACTTGTAGAAACGTGCAATAAGAATGTGCAATGTACCTTCTGGTTCGGCTGGAAAACAGTAGCGAGGCTCAGTGTGCACCGGACTGTTCAGAGACGAGAACTGATACTGGTTGGTTACCCTAACTGGCTTTCATTATTGTATTCTAATCTTTATTCAGAGTTGTCTTAAACTTAAAGTCATTTGTGTTACTGTATATGTAAAGACCGAGAGAGTGCTAGCTCAGCCACACGGCTTAATCTGTCAATACTGATTTATGAAGTCAGCTAGTTGAAGACTGAGGGGACTTGGCTTTAAGTGCAAATCTTATCTACCCCAGCTTCAATGCAAACCCCCCCTTCTCTTTTTCTCTCTTTAAACCTGTCTTTCTTCTCCTCTTTTAGCACAAACGTGAGACCCAGTTCATATAACCCTTATAAATAACACCATATACTAGTTCCCATTGTTTTAATTGCTTGCACCCTGTCTTATAAATGACACTTTAAGATCACTTACATTCGCTTTTGGGCATAGCAATGTTTGGTATAGTCCTGTTTTAAATGCAATATACTTTCTTTTCCAAAGTCCTCATTTTAATAATGCTATCTTTAAATTATATGTATGTACAGTGATTTTAAAAAGTACTATAAGTTATGGCTGTAGTATTGTAAATGTTCTGTAAATATAGTCTTAAATATTTCTATATTTTGTAACTTCAGATGCATTATTTGTATCATATTGTAGAGTGTAGAAACCCAAGCTGACTGCATGTATCCCCAGTTCATGTCTTGTATCTGAATTAAATAATATTTAAATGATCAATAAACAGCGGCCTTCGTTTCCTTTCACACCACTGAGGGGTTTGTGGGGAAGGATTTTAGGTGGATGGTCTGGAATCCAGGGTGAGTAGCATCTGTTCATTTGTACAGTGTCTGTCAAAGCAATTTCTTTAGAGAAATAACCTTTCAATGTATAAAAAGGACACACATCAGAATTAAATCAGGGGATGGGTAAAAGTTCATAAATTAGCAAAACTCTTTTGAATTAACAATGTACAAAAATGTAAGTGAATCCTTCGCAATTACATGGATTTCTGCATTGTACATGTGCCCTGATCATTATCTACATCACATTTATAGACAAACACAATCTAACTAAACTAATAATACAGTTAACAGTTGCACTGTTTGTCTTTTATTCAACGCACCAACATCTGCAGTGCAGGCTAGAAAAAGTTCATGTGAATTCTAAAATTTAATAACCTGTAGATCCTCATTAGCAGCTCCACCTCCACCAAACCTTTGTAACTACAAACAAGATTTACAAGACATTTTGAATGATTCTATCCTACAAATGTGTTTTAGTTCATGAATATTTCTGCTATATGTAAATATTGTTCTTCACAGCTTAAATTCGTGGACATCCTCAATATGTAGCCACAGAGGCCTCTGTGGCTACATATTGAGGATGTCCACGAATTAACACTACTTTTTCTCTGCCTGAGAAAAAGTAGTGTTAAAGCACTTTAAGTTATCAGACGATTAGAAAGTACCGCTTCATTCATGCCTTTTAAGTATGTGTAAGTACATCTGATTCCAGATCATTTGTGCTAGCACCAGATAAGACTTGTGTGGCCATTCTGTTGTTACCGTCATTCCCGGAAATTGTATAAAATGTAGGATTGTATAAAATCGCTGCATGATGTAGGATTGTTTAAAATCGCTGCTATCGCACATTGTGGTAGACATTAAATGTTCCAAAACTGATACATTTCCTCCTACATACAGACTTTCTGTTATTATCTGGATTTTCTGAACTATGAAGTTATGTGACCTAATGCTGCTGTGTACTGAAATAAATCATAAGACTGGAAAAAAATACCTTTGGACTTCAAATCAGGTCAGTTAAACTTATTTTGCAGTAGGAGAGCCCAGGTTGAGTAGCTGGTGTGGTATTATATAGAAGTTTAGCCGTCTGTTTACTTTCACGCAACTTGATTTCGATGCGCGGGAATGTCTTGCATCATTTATGTTTCAACTCGCTAATAGCAGACAGCAGTGAAAATCTTATACAGTTCTGTCACAGAGAAATCCAGCTTACACCCCTCATATGGGCATTCCATTGACTACTTTGAAGGCCTATAGAGTATTGAGGTGCGTCTATTTAAACTCCATAAAATGCTGTTTGGCACTCCTACGTTTTATTTAAGCAAGCCAAGTTGGTGACCTTACTAAACAATGGATTGTAATAAGAAGAGGGTGTGTGGAGGCTAACATTAGATTCAGTGTTATTAAAATAAAAATACAAAAACATGCATGGACATACCTCAGATATCAGTAACTGTCTGAGTGAAAACTTCTCACCCAATATAGTCCTGATTTACAGTGTAACAGTGCACTGTTCGTGTATTTTATTGAGCACACCAACAACTACAGTGCAGGCTAGAAAAAGTAAGTTCTCTTTAAACACCATGAACATTTCTGGGATGTATATATATTTATTTCATATTACTGTTCCTCAGAACTTTGTATCTCTGGGTTAAGTTATGTTACAGCATAACATTAATAAATAATAATTTAATGATGAATTTCATGATAATATGTAGCTACAAAGGCAACACTGCAATGCTTTTCCTCAAGGGTAGTTGAATTGGGCAGCCTTGCTTTGGAGAGTCTTACACATTTATCAATGTATACATGCTTTTTTCCATTTTCTGAGCTTTAATCCTCTGAACTTCCAAGGACTGTCCTCAGGATCTGTTCATTTCTCCTCTTTTTTTCTGTATGCTGGTCAAATTGCTGTCTTAGCTTTGCAAAAAAGCTTTGCTGACACTTCAGAAGCAGTGGTGGCTCAGCGGTTAGAGCGCCGGGATATCGATAACAGGGTTGTGGGTTCGATTCCCGGGCTCGGCAAGCTGCCACTGTTGGGCCCTTTACCCTCTCTGCTCCCTGGGCGCTGGAGTTGGCTGCCCACCGCTCTGGGTGTGTGTGTGTGTACTCACTGCCCCTAACACATGTGTGCGTGTGAGTGTGTGTTCACTACCAGATGGGTTAAATGCGGAGGACACATTTCGCTGTACAGTGTACACTGTACAGTGACAAATACGTGCACCTTAAACTTGCACTTTTCAGCAGCTGGCCATTATTTTACAATGAACAAGTAATATGTGATATATATATATATATATATATATATATATATATATATATATATATATATATATATGATTAAAATCCACTGGTAATTTCCAATTAATGCACTGTGGAAAAAAAACACAACTCTTCTGGAAATTTTATTCAGATATTCAGTTTTATACAGTTACAGTACTTGGCTGTCATGGCCACGATAGCTCAATAAATGACCCAAAACAGTAACTTTTAAATACATCTCTCATCAACAGATGAAACATTAGAACTACGGTAAAACTAACACAGAACAACTGCTTTTTTTACGCAAATTAACATCATTTTAGACAACTCTTATAACAACAACTGCAATACAACCTAGAAACACAAGGTCAGGACTGTGTTTCCTCAAAGACTCCTAATGCAAACCTATATGGTTGAGCAAGCATTACACTGAACACTCTCTCCACCACTTAAGTCGTTCTTTCTAGTAAGCCTTTAAGAAACAGGACCCTGATCATTTGTAATCCCAGTGTACATTTTCCAGACTTTTGTTAGACTATTACATATAGCAGTTAATATTTTACAGTTGCATTCCATCATAAATAGATCATTATGTTGTCTGAAAGTATATGATACTACATATTAAATATGTTAAACTGCATTGTGTGCTTTTGTCAAAAACCAGTCCTTTTTAAAACCAGATAATCGTTATCCATAGAAATATAAGACAGCCCTGATGTATCATATCGCTGATCAGATTACAGCCAGGGCTGTCAACTGTTTAGCTAGTCCATATAAAACAGCAGTGATTTGATGGCAGTCTGTATGAGGGTTTTTTTTTTTTTTTTTTAATGAACCTATTGATCCTGAATAAAGCCTAATGGCCTACACCCACAACCAATCAAAAGTTTGGAACCACTTGTCATAGTAATAATTTTAAAATTGTTAAAAATTTTTCTGACTTTATAACTTTTGAACAGTACTGTATTTTTTCCTCAAAGCTTTAGATAGCAAACCAAGTTTTTAAATTGTTCGGTTTTGTCCCAAAATTGAAAGGTGCCCTAGAAAGGAAAACTGTCTTTAGCTTAGCATAGTTCAATAATAATGATAAGATGGTAAAACGAATTGCAAATCCTTAAAAGTATTATGCAACAGCCAAATTGTACATACACTCAGTCCTTTCAGAGCTAATCTCAATAGCTACATTGGGAGAATATGGAAGTGTGGCTAAAAAAGAATAAAAGTTGACCAGCCAGCTTTAAGCGTTGATGCGGGTATCTGTGCGAGGGCTCAGGGAAGTGGGTGAAGCCAGCTAAATCCTAGAAGACCCTCCTACAGTCTCAGCAAGCTAACTGCACACTGTACTAATAGGACAGCAACGCTGCTCTGTAAGATTCGGTAAGGAATAATTACAAAAAACAATTACAATGTTTTTCTTACCATGCTAAAAGCTAAGCTATGCTGTGGTATGTGGCTACTGTGAGACGTCACAGTGATGTAAATCAGCCAATCAAAGCACTGCTGATCACTTATTTTTCCCACGAGTTCACCATAAAAGGAAAATCAGAGTGAGCCTAACAAACAGGGTGGTAAATAGGCTTGCAAAACTGCAAATGAGCATTTATTTACACTCTTACTGTTTATAAATCAAAGAACTCGTTAAATACTCAATGAATGCATTCTATGGCCCCTTTTGTAAAAGTATCTGGACATTATTCAGCAGTAACAGCCCTGGTTTCAACTGCAATGTAATTACGAGGCCAGATTCCATCGATATGGTCAAATTCGTCTCATTAATGCTGAATCATGGCAAAGCTTCACATTCCTTCAGAGAGGAAGAAATGTTCTTACAACAAGGCGCCCTACAGAGCACGACTTCATAATCTAATAACAAACAGCGCCACAAAACAGTCTCTCACCGCCACTGGACTAAATAATTAGCAACATGTCTTTAGGGGAAAGCAAGTGTTTTTCATTGCAATAGAAAATGACCCCCAAAACCCTGTGTATTCAAATGCATATATAAAGCCTTGAGAACCTTGTTTAACAGACTTATTTGTTTCTTTCTTTAAAAAAGAACCCTAAAAATACAGAAGCAAATAAATGGAGAGAAGTAAAGTGCGTGCAGCAGCCCACAGTAAATCAGTCTAAGCTTGGAGTTGTTTTTAATTCAGCATAAATGCACAAGGGCCTTCCAACAAAAAAAAAAAGAAAGAAAAAGAATCAAGGACTAGTAGGGCTGGCTTCCACTGAATATTTTCAACACAGAGCCACACAAATTGTCTGAAGTTGTTTCTTAAGTGCATTTCATCCACTGCCTTTGGGCTACGTAGCTGCTAATTTCCTGTCATTATCCTTCTTAAGTGCAGCTCTCCGATCACACTGTGAGCCATTTTGGCATTTAAACCAACTTGTTTGTTTTGCACCTGTTAGTTTTTTTCTTAGTCATGGAAGAAAAAGTGAAAAAGCTAATCTTATAAATGGGCCGACATATTATTATTATAAACTTGATGAGTTGCAGGTTGTTGTCCTGTTTACAACTGGCTCCTCAATAAAGCTAGGTCATTCTATTGCTGGTGTCCAACAGCCTTGTTGAAATGATGCTGTGGTATCTGTAGATGGCATTAGGGTTGCCTAATATATGGTGTTCACTGTTATCACAGACATGCCAGATATATGGAATATGCAAACACGCTGACTGATGTTTTGTGTGCTAGGGGGCATCCCGACCAATCATAGAGGTGTTCGAATTAATCAGGATATTAATGTAATTGAACAGACGTAAATAAAATTTGGGTCATAGGTAATGCACACCAAATCCCTGACTAATGTACTTGATGTAATGCTAGTTTTTTTGATGTACTGGAAGGTTACTACTGCAATGACGATACTAATAATAGAATTAGCAACACTATATTAATACATTTTATTTGTTTGAGTTGACTAAGGATTCCCAAACATTTGCATATCACTGACAGATTTTTATACTGATATAAACAAAGCTTTTCAGAGTGTCTGATCTGAAACTGTACTAAATGACTTTGTTTTTCTTACAGTGGTGTTGATCTCAGGGCACCTACACCTGACCCCTGAGTGTTTCTATGTAATGCAAATGATGGTCAACTGAAAATGACAATGTACAGAGTGTTTTTTGAGTTAGTTTAGTCAAACGTTCTGCTAACTGACATTTTGTACTTCTGCTGCATCTCAGTTTGGTCAACAATACATTTTCAGCAACTATTTTAGCAATCTTTTTAGGCAAGCTGCTTGCTTTAGGACATGTCCGTGTGTGTTTGCTATCATAACGACGGGAAAAGTATGCAAAATACATGAACTAAGTCTCTATATTATTCATGGGTGTGTTTTGGGCCTGATGTGCAATAATGAGCGTGTCACTTGACATTCCCAAGAGCCGGTTGCAGTCTGACTTTGGTGGATTGCTATTTCAATGGCGCAGCTACCAGGACGTGTCCACCGCTTTTCGGCAGAGGAAACCGACCTGCTCATTCACGCTGTTTCATGGGAACAGCAGGAATATACTGTTGATGTAAAAGATGCATATCTGCCAACTGGCCCCACTATATTGTTTCTGCACTGCTACATGTCCATGTGTGCGTGACAAGCGGGGGTGTATGTGCATTGGGCACGCACCTGTGTTGACAATTTACGGCCAATTTCCATTGCCAATATAGCAATGCGCCAGACATTAATCTGAACACACATAATTTCAAGACCATTAATTTGCCGTGGATATATTTGCAAGGGCCGGTGCTATTTAAACAACGCAGACGTGTTGTTGGGGTGTAAGATAGCAACGAGCATCGTGAGACACCTTGCGCAGGGTGTAAGATAGGGCCCATGATGTCCACAGACTGGGATGACAACACTGTGCCACTGTAGAGCTGTGAAACTATACTACATAAAACACAGTTCTGAGTACATTTTCATTTACCTCCAGTCGTTCTTGAATACAGACAGAATACAGACAGACTTCATTTTGGCAGCCGATTTTGATTTAGTTCTAGTTTTAGTCTTTTATCTAAAATATAGATTAGTTTTAGTCACATTTAAATTTAAATTCAATTCAATTCAATATCCAAAATATTTAGTCTAATTTTAGATCCAATCTAATAACTTTCAGTAATGTAGCTTTTGGTGGCATAACCCTCTTCAGATGTCTGGTACCATTCTGAATCAGAAGTTTCTCCACAATGAACCATTTCACATGAAATGAAACCACTCTCAAGGACTAGGTTTACATCTTTACCACAGAATTCAGAACAAGGAGGAAAAGCACTCTCCTCATAAGTGCTCGCAAGTGCACATAAAATATTATAATTTTATAATGTTGAACGCTGTAATAAATGGAACATGGAAACATTAGCACATTACCATAATCATATTAATAAAGGCACCCCTTATTCCTGACTAATCCGTAAAAGATGTATTGAATTGGGACACCGCTATACTATAAAATATTACACCCTTAATATTTACAACATGGTATGTTGCCCTATCCAGATCCAGACTACTAAATTGTGTTAGTTCACCCTCTTTACACACTTTTTGTCTGTTGCGAGAGTGATAGCCGACCTTGTTATTTGTACATTTATTTGCACTATTAAATTTCCCAATCCTAGAAGCCCATAAAAAAGCAAAAGAAGCAAATCCGTAAAACATGAATGCTGAACTGGATGAGCTAAAGGTTCTCGAGCTGATCAAGCTGATCAATAAAACTTTGTCATTGTGCCACTGGTGAAAAATAGCCTACCTAAAATGCCACTGTAGCACATGTAGACAGCATGATACACACACACGCATACGAGCGTTGTGATGAGGTCAGTGTCCCACAATACACACCTTTTGCCTTCATGTAAAAAGTGTTTGGACAAATGCATGCAACAACACTGCTCGTCACGTTACCTGGTGTAACGTTAGCTTAGACAGAGGAAATCAGCCTTTATCTGAGAGTAGTTTCTCGAGTCTATTATATTTTTCAACAGGAGGTCGACTGGCCTCAGGTCAGTCTGCGCCGGTCAGTGCGGCTGTGAGATGGGCAGTGTGCCCGGCTCTCTGGAGTCATACTCCTGGATGAACTGCTCCATGGCCTCCACGCAGCGCACGCCAATCTCACGCAGGTTCTCTCGCAGCGACGTCTGTATAGGCCGCTCCAGAGACGGGTCCTTCGCTACCAGCATCTTCACCACAACCCCGAACGTGTCACAGTCACGTCGATACACCTGCAGGACACACATATACATATACACACACTGTTATTCTGAATCCTGTTCTATTTGGATACACCTGTTCATGTCTTTTTTCATGTTTTTTCCTGTTCCCAATGAGTTTCTGAATCTAGCGAAGGCGCCTGTGTTAGATCAGATTCATTATATCTTAAGTAAATACATCAGCACCAGTGAGGCATTGAGCCATTATTGGAGAAATAAAGTTTAAACAGCACTAAAATGGCCACTCTGGTTCTCGTGGAACGGGTTTAACCATGGTAAGGGATTCAGTCGTTTTTTTATTTGTTTTTTTTTATTTCTTGCCGCATGAACATGAAAGTACTTTGCAATTGAAGATGACACCTTACTCTATGAATCCTGTTCTATTTGGATACACTGTGTTTTTTCATGCATGAATTCATTCATAGTGCAGCTTATTGTCTTTCATTCCAGTCAGAAAAACAATAAGCGCAAGTAAACTTTGACTTATATTTCGATTCATGTCTTTTTTCATGTGTTTTCCTGTTCATAATGAGAGTTTCTGACTCTAACGAAGGCGCCTTTGTTAAATCCGATTCATTATATCTCAAGTAAATGCTTCAACACCAGTGAGGCATCAGGCTATTAGTGGAGAAAAGAAGATTAAACAGCAGAAAAATGGTCAGTCAAGGGTCTTGTGGAACGGGATTAAGTCTGGTAGGGGATTCAGGCTTTTTAGCTGTGGTTTTTGTTCATTTCATGCAGCATGAGCACAAAAGTATTTTGCGCTTGAAGACGACACCTTCCACAACAATGAAGAACAGGTTCTTTTCAATGTATGACGACATCGTTACAAACTGAAGTTTATGGGCAAGTGCAGATGTTTCTTTTCATTGTTTGTGTTCTAAATACTTTAATATTTATTGAAATTTCAAACCTAATCCCAACAGCATCCTAATCCCAAAAGTCACACAAATAAAGCAAATATTATTTTAAACTAATAAAGTGCACTTCCAGAAGAAAACACAGAATTGGTTGCACAGCTGACAGTAAATGGATCCCACTTCCAGGCAGTTGCAAGGCTGTTGCTAGCCATCGCTAGGAAGAAACTGTTTACTGTTTAGGAGGAATCTGTTTAGGTGGCTGCCATGGTTTTCCAAGTGGTTCCTATGACTGAACACAGCTAGAAGTGTCGCTAATGGTGGCCAAATTTTCAGTTGTTGCTCCACTGAGTATTATGGAATATCTGGTTTTCTAAAATCAGTTTACTATCATATGTCAATGCATAGTGTTTATACACCATTTATCCACTGGGGAACAAGTTTTAGGCATTTCAGCATTCACTCACCTCAGCTAAACAGCTAGTTACCAAGCCCTTTGTAAGCTGAATCATGAATTGCTCTCTCTTTCTCAACACCGCTCTTCGGAACGGTCAGATTCCCATTTAGAAAACTATCTACTCCACTTTCCATCTCTCCAAAATTGCTAATCTCTAAGCAGACAGGTTAAAGTTATCTCTCATTTAATTATTACACACACACACACACACACACACACACCTTACTCAATTACTAGTTAGGAATGCTGGAAGTCAGCACTCTAGTGACAAAAGAGGGTAGAGAGGCAGTGTGAAAATGTGTGAGACACATGAACACACACACACACACCCAGACACACTTATGGGCACACATAAACACATTACTAATTCATAAGAATTGCTCTGTGACCTTTCCAACACTTTCACACTTCCACTGAATGCAAACTCTCTCTCTCATTCACACACACACACACACACACACACACACACACACACAGACAGATCTCCACTCACTTTATACCTCAAATACACAACAATTAAAGCTTTAGCCTAAAGGAAATTAAATGCAGGTTTGTTCGCAATTATACTTAATATAATTATGTAAGGAGTATTAGAAGTAGCTAAAAAACAAAATAACAATATAAACAAATCAAAGCCCAGAACCATTTTGGTTTCTTAACCGAAATACCTAATTCACCAGAACATTAAAACCACTGACAGATCAAGTAAATAGCTGTGATTATCTTGTTACAATGAATCAGTCAAGGGACTATATATATATATATATATATATAATATATTCACTGGCCACTATCATCTGGTCATTCCACAGCCAACAATGGCTGGGAGTTTAAGACAGCATCACTGGTCTAATTCTCTCTGGCTGGGTAGGACCCTCTCCTCCATCACTCAGCGTGATGCTAGCTAGTGCAAGCGTCTGTAAGCTGAGTAACAGAATGGGTAGATAGTGTTCTTCTTCATGCATGCTGAGCTGTCCAATGATGTTGCATCAGCAGCAGTTCAGAAAAAACATAGCTGGCTGGCTAGCTCATGAAGCACATGAAGCACATGCTAGCCTTTACCCTCGCAGCGCTGGTAGCATCATATGTGAGTCCTAAGAAGATACCACCATCCAAAAACATCCAGCTAACGGTGGTTAGCTGTATAGGAGTGGTTGATACATATTACGGAAGTAGACCTGTCTTTGATATTTTCAATGATGAATATATCTATGATTACAATCATTTCTATTTAACACTTCAGCCACTACATCCAACTAAAGAGATCTAGTAATGTTTCCTGCATTATTGTAAAACCAAGAAACAATCAAATACAAAGTTCAGTTTGCTCACAGGTAGGGTTGCCATATTTCAGAAATGAAAATAAGGGTCGCCCACCAGGGTCGCCTCGTCTGGGCCATGACCACCACGGGCCCAAATACAAACATTTGTAATCTAGAAAATGTGTGTGTATATATATATATATATATATATATATATATATATATATATTTTTTTTTTTTTTTTTTTTTTTTTTAAGAATAAACATTTCCTCTTAACTAATGTATTTATTTATTAAACATTATTCCATCAGTACGATTTATTCTTTAAATGGCCATATATAATATTTATATTGACAAATACTACTGAATAGTAAAAAATTATCATTCTTTCAACTTTAAAAACTCACCATTCTAAACAATCCATCAAAACACAATTGTCTACTAAAATAAGCTATTCCAATTTTACAATTTGCCTTGTAATGATCTCCACTGATGCTGTCCAGCCAAGGATGTGTCTCTTCCCACTCACATCCGTATTAAACATTTATGGAAATACAGAAAAATTTTGTTCAATACGGGACGCAACATTTCACTACCTGTATTTTACGGGACGGGTGGCAACCCAACTTAGAGGGTCAACTAATTAAGCTACCTAGCAGAACAAATTCAAGTCTGACTGAATGAAACGCCACTTATAAATGTTTAGATGATGACAATTCAGATCAAGCAACTGCTATTAAAAAGACATGAAGCTGATTTATTTATTGTTTTCCTTTGGTTTCGGATCTGTGGCTTACTCGCTAAGCTAGCCTTCTTTTAGCTAGCTAAGCTACAGATCCTCAGAGTATCAGACAGTTCAGTGCAGCTGCTAATTACCACAAGTGTTGACAATAAAAACTTGATCCAACAGCTTCTGCCGTGTTTGGACCTCCGCAGCTGGCTATCTGGTCCTAGACAAGTTAGCTAGCAGGCTAAACCTGCACAGAACAGTGTTCCAGCTAACTGAGGCTCATACACACATTTACACATACTATCGTCAGGCAGTGACTTCAGGCACCTGGGGGAAAGAGCTTATTTTGCCAATAATAAGTACAAGACAGACACAGAAGAGATATTTGAGGCATCAGACAAGCTGTCATTTTGAAGTACTGTCCTCATTTTGAGAAACCATTGCCATTTTTAAATACCACTGTATACAGTATTACTGTTGTACCCCCCCAACCATTAAAGGCCTAACAGTAATTCAGTGTTCTTTAGCTACTCATGGTATCCAAACAAGGCTCAGAAAAGCATACTGAGCCATCATTTATCACAATACTGAAAATTCATAATCATATTGCCCAGCCCAAGTCCTGTGTTAAGAAAATGGCCACAGATGACGGACTGGAGAATGGCTGATACAAATTGTGTGTGAGCATCCAGCAATGTAAGTGCGTAATAAAGAGGGATTCAGTTAGTGTGTGTGTTGAGAATATATACTACATAATGAATACACGAGAAAATGAATGCTACATTCCTTCAGACACACACACACTCACTCACCCTCATCAGTACAGCAAGGAGTGGTATGAAACCCTATTTATATCTATTTGTTTTTGCCTGCTATGATGTTTGATCAGCGTGTTACATAAAAGCATTACATAGCGGGTTACATAAAACACCACTGAATGGTGCAATGCACTGTCAATCAACAGAGATTTTTTTCTCAGCAAGTAATCCTTGAGATGTGTGTTCTTCACTGCACATTTTATGGGTCTGCATGTTGTGTTAGCATCAACCTGCAGCCACATTACTTCAAAACAGGATCTGTACCTGACCTGCAGCAACTACTGAGGCAGGAGGACTTAGCTTATGTATTAGTGTATATCTGTCTGTGTGTGTATGTGTGTGTGTGTGTGTGTGTGTGTATATATATATATATATATCTAATCAGCCAATCATGTGGCAGCCGTACAATGGATAAAATTACACAGACACAGGCCAGATGCTTCAGGTAATGTTCACATCAACCATCTTCATAAGAAAAAAATTTGATCTTTGTGGTTATGCTTGATTGTTGGTGCCATGCAGGCTGGTCTGAGTTTTTCTTTAACTGCTAATCTCCTAAGATTTTCAGCACAACAGTCTCTACAGTTGAGAGGAGAGAACGGTGCAATAAAGAAAACCTGTCCAGTGAGCAGCAGTTCTGCAGACCAAAAATAAATTGTTGATAAGAGAGGTCAATGAAGAATGTCCAGACTGGTGAAAGCTGACAGCTAAGTGACAAGCAAACAGAAAGGCTACAGTAACTCAGATACAGTGAGCAGAAAAGCATCTCAGAGCGCGGAAGACCACGTGAGGTTTCACTTCAGTCAGCTAAGAACAGAAAGCTGAGGCTGCAGTGGCACAGACTCAACAAAACTGGAGAGCTGAAGACTAGAAAAAAAAGTTGATGAATCCCAATTTCAGCTGAAGACCACAGATGGTAGGGTCAGAAATTTGTCACGAACAGCATGAATCCATGGGCCCAACTTGCAGTGTCAACAGTCAGGGTGGTGGAGAAGGTGTGATGGTGTGGGGAATGCTTTTAAGGCACACTGATACCAATCCATCCTTGCTTTAATTCCATAGCTTTTGGTTTATATGGTATTGTTGCTGTCCACATACATCCCTTCATGACTACAATTTACCCATCGGGTAGAACGGGAGATTTGTAGAGTGAAAGTTCTCCTGAAAAATGTGCAGGAATTGCGTGATGCAATCAAGTCAAAATCGACCAGAATCTCAAAGGAATGTTTCCAACATCTCGTGGAATCCATGCCACGAATAATAGAGGCTTTTTTAGAGAGCAAAGGGAGGTCCGCCCTACCCAGTATTAGTATACAGTGTAATAAAGTGCTTGGTGTGTGTGTGTGTGTGTATGTGTGTGTGTGTGTGTGTTTGTGTGTGTGTGTGTGTGTTTCATACAGAATCTACCTGCTGCCAGATCACTTCAAAACAGCACCTACTGTCTGCCTTGTGGTAACCATAGAGATTGGACGACAGAGAGAGCGAGAAAAAGAGGGAATGTGTGTGTCTGCATGTGTGTGTGTGTGTGTGTGTAGCATAATTTTCATTCTGCTATCTGAGTCATACCCTCATGTGCTTTGCTTGCTGTTCACCAGAGGAAAATAAAAAAGCTGTGCTGCAGGATTGACTACCAAGGGTTGAAGCGCTCTCTCCGGCCCACAGAGGCGACTGCTTGGAGTGCCGGGGGGGAACCGCCACTGATTTGCACTAATAAAGATATTTTGGGGGGGGATTGAAATTGGCTCAGTGTTTCCATTTTTACGATATAGGCCTTGTTCTCTCCGTCTCATAAAAACATTTACTTATACAAATACACATACACCCACACACACAACTAGGCATACACTTACCTCCTCTATCTCCTCTCTCTTTCTCTGGATGGCTCGGTTTCTGGCAGCGGCGCGGGTGACCGAGGAGAGAGCTTCTCTACTGCTGCATACCTGCCCTTCCTGAGTGACCTGAGAAAGTGAGAGAGAAAGGAAAGAGAGATAGACACACACACAGACAGAGACACATACATAAAGAGAAAAAGAAAAGAAAAAGACAGAGAAAGAGAAAGACATGCAGAATGAGAGAGACAGATAGCGATACAGAGAAACAGAGAAGGAGAGATAGAAAGAGACAGAGACACAGAGACAGACAGATGTGGTAAATATTTGGACTCTGTTTAAACGTATCATCTTCTCAAAGCTTTGGGCTTCACTTCAGTTCCATTACAGATCAAGCATACTCAGACCTTCTCAGAAGCAGCAGATTAGCTAGTCAACAGATCTGCTAGTCTCTCTTATAATGCGGCAGCAAATCCATTCTAAAACAACTGTGTGTGTGTGTGTGTTTGTGTGTGGATATTTTACATTAGCAAATAAATAGCTAGAGTTTTACATTCATAAAGCAACACATATTTACCACTACACACTACATGACTCCAGGGGTCATTCAGGCTAAGCACAATATGCCACTGACCAAATTTATGAAAGCTTTGTTATTTGTTCCAGAAGAAAGGCTAAAATGCTTCTCTGCTAATGGACCCGGCTAATGGACCCTGCTTACAGGCCGAATCCTAACTTTCCATATGTTTTTTGAGCTTGCACTGGCATTAATCTGTAGAAATTGTCTAAATCAATTCAATAATATTGTTAAAAATGTTTTTTCAACTGGGTTTTATCACTTCTGACATTTAAGAAAACAACAACATATATCCAAATTGATTCAATTAAATCTAAATATTAAATCTAAAAAATTCTATGTTAGATGTTCAGGGAAGATATAACTAAATCCAAAACGTTTTGTCTCGAAGTGTAATGTTTAAGGTGGGACAAAGTTTGGGGACCTTTGAGGAGCTCTGGGGGCAGCTGTGGCATAAATGTCAGGGAAGTGAGCCTGAGAACAGGTCTGCAGGTTCAATCCTTTGGACCAACAGGAATTGGGTGCAGGAGAAGGGAATGAATAGGCCTTTCTTCTACCTCAGCATTCATGACTGAGCTGCCCTAGAACAAGATATCTAACCCCAATTGTGTGAATGTGTGTTAAACAAAAGAAACAATGAGAATTTAGTAAGATATAATACATGGTATGATATAAAAATCAGCTATGACATAAGATATGAACAGTGGTGATCATCATCTACAGTGGCATCTTTCAAGGGGTGGGACATATTTGGGAGAATGTGAACAGTGAGTTCTTGAAGATGATGATGCAAGCATAAGGATCTGAGCCCTTTTGTTCTTGGCTATACATCTGGGTCAGAGCATCTTCAAAACATCTGCAGTGGTCAGTACCTAACAAAAATGGTCCAAGAAAGGACAACCGGTGACCTGGCATTAGGGTCATGAGCACCTAAGGCTCATTGATGGGATCCATAAAGGCCCTAAAATTGCAACTTTGAGGTGTTAAAAGATCTGCTGCTAAGGTGCCAGATACCACAGGACAACTAGAGAGGTCTCAGATCAGTATTTTTAGCTACTTCGGTAAATATAGTGACAGACATCAACGGGTTTAGTAATAAACAACAATATGTTACTTAGTATCGACTACGGAAATAATATGAACATGATGTAATTGTGAGAATGGTGATCGCAAGTTGCTGACGCAAGCCACCAACAGGTCCCTGGAGTTTAAAGCAGGTTTAAAAATTCGCTCTAGACAGTTTTGTTTTTAACATTTCAAATGTTTACATTCCAATGATAAATGCAGCGGGATCACTGTATGACGTCCTCTGTTTGCGTACATTGAACCCACGCTTTGCACAGCCCTTTCTCAGTGCATCTAGGTGTCACATAGTTCAAACCATCGTTCAAACTCCAGGGCCGTCTCTGTAACTCCTCGATTCTGAAAGGGCTGTGGATGACGCGTGGGTGCAAATACATAGAGTCAGGAGACACAGCAGACATCATTCAGTGAGCCCTCTTAGATTCTGTCAACAATAAATCTTACAACAAGGTCTTGGGTAATTTTCAGTGCAAAGATATATGAAACTGTATTTTTAAAAGCTTGTTAAGAGTAGAGTCTGGCCAAAAATTTACATTTAAATAATTTGCCTTACCTGCATGTGCTATTATGGCATCTTAAATAGAACTGCTTATGTGGTTACCTGGTTACCCAGTGGCAAATTGTCCCAGGTAGAAATCTTTTTTTAGGGTTACAATTTTGATTTATTAAACGTTCAACCTGTCAAGACCTAGAATGTATTTATTATACCATTTTCTCACAATGTCATTTTAATGGTTTGATTATTAGTGTAAATTCAGAAAATATCCTATGATTAAATAAATGATCCAATTCTTAAGTTGGAAAAATGTCACATTCATTATGACACATTCATTAAATGTTATTCTTTAGTGTAATATCAGTGTAACCAGACTTTATCAGTTTTATTAATGGTTTTATTGTATTTTTACAAGTTGCCTTAAATGAAATGAACATTTTTGCCAATTCTAGATTTAACACAAACATCTGAAGCTCATCTGATGTAATAAACAGAGACATGCATATTTTTTGCTTTTTATCTAGTACTTCTACATTAATAGTGAGTTTTTCTGTCTGGCACATGCTGTGTGCCATTCCTACCACTCACTGAACCCTGGTTAGACTATCCTTCGTATTCACCGCTAGTGATTATTGTAGAACTTCTAGATGGTCTAGATTTATGTTTTTGCTCTTGGTCCCAACCACACTGCAAATCAAAATGTGAAAAGCCATTGATTCTATTGGCAGTTTCTAAGTACACTCTATAGACAAAGTATTGGGACACCTGCTCATTCATTGCTTTTCTGGAATTATTATAGAGATTATATCCTGCTTTTGTTGGAGTAACTGTCTCTACTGTCCAGGGAAGGCTTTCTACTAGATTTTGGAACATTGCTGTGAGGATTTGAACCCTCTAATAAAAACGCTAGTGAGGTCAGTATGTTGAATTCCAAACTTATTCCAAAAGTACTGAATGATGCACCATCATTCCAAAAAGCTTTATTCCAATGCTCCACAGCTCAATGCTGGGGGCTTTACACCCCTCTAACCCATGTCTGGTATTAGGCATGGTGACAGTAGGCTCCTGTTTATCTGCTTCAGACTGTCATTTTCTATTGGCAATCCTTCAACAAAGTGAGAAAATCAATCAAATAAGTTGCAAGAGGTGCAACATAAAGTAGCTGAATGCATTGCTTAGAAGGGGCGTCCACAAACATTTGGACATATAGTGTATGTTGGAGGTTAATCGGATCTGTAAGGTCTTCAGACCTGCTACTGAATTCCAATTAATGCATGAAGAGCTTACTGCACGGACTGGGATCACATCACTGTTTACAAAAACAGCATTATCAGCTAATACTTTATTTGGCCTGTGCCTTTGTGCATTTAACAAATAACACTGACATACAGTGTAATGGTTTGATGCAAGTGTGTAATGATTTAGGCAGTTAATACAATGCCTATTGGCCTTAGCTTCCATTAATCAATAGCTATATTAACCTTGTAGCCCAAGTGCAAAACTACACTATTCTTACAAGGTGAATGGCAACCTCCGCAGGCACTACCTCCCTACACAATACAGAGGGAAATGACTGGGTCAGTGGTTTTTCAAAGTATGGGACAGAACAGAGTCACTGGTCTCTTACTGTGAATGACAATGGTCTTTCAGAAGCTGCCGAGGATGACCGGGAACGGTCTGCAAAAAGGAAAAGTAGAGAGAGATAAATTGAGAGAAAGCACATATGAACATAGAAAGTCACTGGTGAAATCACAGTCACTTCTGATTTAGTAAAATAGCTACAGCGCATTTATTAGGTTTCCATTTAATTACATCATCATAACAAAATCATTTTGCCATCTTTTTCTATGACTCCAATGATCCAAAAAAACGTGAAAACAGTAACACAACGTTCCCAAGTTCAAAACATTAACATAATGGTGCATTGACATCTATTTAAAAGACTTTTTGCTTGGAAAACCCTGCTGAAAATTCCAGCTCAAGACCAGCTTTTGCTGGTAGCTGGTTTCAGATGGTCTAAGCTGGTCAGGTTTTTGAAAAGCTGGTCATCCAGTAGAAAACATGGCCTATACTAGTAAGCTAGCTGGTTAGCCAGCTCTTGACCAGTATACCGTATGTTGCAGCTTGTTGATGCTGCCCATCCAGCTTGTAGACCAGCTAAACCATCAACTCAAATTAAAACATACCCTATGTTGGTCAACCAGCCTGAGCTGTCCAGTTTTTTTCAGCAGGGAAGTTACCATAGCAGAGGGCAGAGAAGATTCTTCCTACCAACACAAATGGCATATTAGGTTAAAAGTAGTGTTTACTCTTTTCGTTTTTGTCCAATATGACCCAGTTAAGTCATTTATGGGTCAGTTTTGGCAATGGCAAGTGTAATGTTGTCCAAAACCGGCTTAGCTGTAGCAGCTATGTCTAAGATTTGTCATGGCATTTGAACTATGGGCCACAAGAGGCCCACATGCAATATATCAATGGAACTGTTTGTACAGAATTTCCATTTACAGAAAGTATTGGGCCAGTACTGGCTCAACTGTAGCCAGCTGTGACTGAGCCAACAGCATGCTTCCACAGGGCTATGTGGATCACACAAATGTATAAATACGGGCCAGAAGTAGCGTGACTTCTTTGATGTCTAGGTAGGAGAGTAAAAGTTTATTTAATCATGAAAGAGTTACCATGGGTATAAGACCAGGGGCTCTGTCCACTAGGAGGCCCTTAATCACCCAACATTTATACTAGGTTGGACAATACATTGTTCATTTTTTTCTGTTCCACACCAGCAATCAGGACATCAACAATTTAATATATAGTCAACAAATGTACAGGCCCAGAATTCTGAACAGATTTCTGCATTTGAGAAACTAATCTCAAATCTGGGTGCCAGCCAGTCAGAACCGGGCATAATTACACTGGTTAAAAATGTAAAAAAAAAACGAAAAAAAAACAATTAAAAACAATATTTGGTTTGTTGTCTTCTGCATTTCATTGGGGCTTACAAAGTATCCCATACTTTTTTCTCTGGATAGCGACATGACCCCTTCTACAAATTGGACAGTTGGCAAGGGAAGCTATGCTAGACTTCACTGTAGTCCTTTAGGCCGTATTTGAAATAGCTGCTTTTGCCTGCCGTTTGCCAAAAGCCGTAACAACCAAGTGGGAAATACACACAGCTGTTGTGAATTTTACTCAATAAAAAATCTATTAATTTATTTATTAGTGTAATACATCTCTGCACTTTCAGAACTCACTTACAACATACTTGTTAAAAGCAATGCCAGGCTATGATATGTGACTACTGTGATGCACTGTGGTGAGGTGAACCAATAAATAAAGGCAACAAATATTTTTTTTCCCCACAACCCCATTATATGCATCTGGGCATTTTTTTCGCCCCAAACAAATGGCACATACTTACTGTTTATACATGAAGAAATAATTGCAAGTACTCATTCTAAGGCACCTTTCAGAGAAATGCACATAGTTGTTCAGAATTAGACAAAAAAAAAAAAACAGTTGTAACACATGACGCGAATGTCCAAATCAAAAAGCTGTGTGCAAGCCTGCAGTCATGGGGATTAAGTGCTTTAAAAGGTAAGGGGGGTAACTAAGGCCTTGGGCTTCTTTAAGAAAATCTGTGGGGTGTGATTTGGAGAATCTGCCTCGCAACATTTGAGTGCTTGGGCTGCTTGCTATATACTGGCTCTCTGCCCAGATGCTTAAAATCTCTCTCCCTCTCCCCTCTCTCTCTCTCTCTCTCTCTCTTCCTCTCCCTCTCTCACATACACACAAAAACACCTTCGTTTCTCTCCCACTCACATACACAAAACATTCACTCATGCTCTCTCTCGCGCTCTATAACACACGCACGCACACACACACACACACACACATACGGCACAAAAGCAATGACTCACCCTCATCTCTGCATTTCTCACAGGCACAACGAGCAAACGAGCGATGGAAAGAGGAAGGGAGAGTGAGAAAAGGGACGAGAGAAGGACAGAAAAAGAGAGAGTGAGAGAGAGAGGAACCTACACGAGATGGCATCTAATCAGCCCTGTCGCCATTTCATACCACAACACACTGACAAGGCTAAGCCAGACACAGTAGCTTTCTTTAGATCCACACTTCAGACCTGGCATCGAGGGGAGGGTCATTTAGAGCGGGCAATGCCACCCTCCCATTTTTATGGTCCACTAAACGTTGCTGATTTAAGTAATTGTACTTTAATTTCTAGAAATGCTACGGCTGATTCAGTTACGTGTAGTGGGGCAATTTACAGCTGCCTGTTTATTAGATTCACCTTTGTGCAATTTCTATATTTATGGGCAAGACATATAATATATGAGAAAGGGTATTTATGGTGTTTTAGATGATTGGCAAGTGTCCAAAGCCCAGGTCAGCCTTTTAAAGGTGCCACAGAGGCACAGAAGCACATCACTATTCAGTATGAGACTTTGGTTGAGTCAAAGAATGCTCAGATGTGGATTTACAGGCCTTTTTACAACCCTGTTATTTTGGCTTAGAAATAACACACTGCTTGTCTTTCTATGGAGGGCTTATGGAATTATTCCCAAGTCTCAAGTCAAACTGGGTGGTGATGATGTCCTCTCGGTGTGCGGTCTGCATAGAGTGCGGTCAGTTAGCCGAAGAATTGTAGTAGGGCCTGCTAAGGTTAGATTTTAGCCTAGCAATGATACCTGCTAGCTTTACTGGCTTCCCTGCAATGCACGCCAATCTCCAGTCATGTAGATACCCTCAAAGGCCTTTCCTCTGGTCAGCCATTCTCCAAGCAGTGCTTCACCCACTCACCCAGCGTTAGCTTTTAGCTTTTTTAGCCTTTTTTTTCATATCTCATATTTCGAAAGTAGCTGTGATGTTTAGCCTTGAAAGGTTGTGTGAGAAGTATGTACATAACTCAACAATAACAGCAGGACATAGCTAGGCTAAAGTACAGCCTTTACACGGTGGGGTTAGCTGCAATGCAATGTTACAGGCAACTAAGCTCCCAAAGAGGCTTATTCCACCTATGGGGTAGGTTGTAAAGTTTGTAAACATGTAGATGCTGGGGATCTTCTTCATTTGAAGAAGATCTGAATACACTGCTTGTATACAAAAATGATCATGCTCAAAGATTGTAAAAATTGTTCAGCAAAAGACTAAATGCGCAGTCTGCCTAGTCTTGAACTACTGGCACATTCAGAATCTGCCTGCACACTGCTGCTTTGATCAGTTTTGCATTGCTACAGATATACTGTATGTTCCTTTTGTTTTTTGGTCATGAAAATTAACCCAGGAGCATTTTGGACTAGCAAGCCAGGGGGGGTGCATGTTGCCATGTTGCTGAGTTAACACACCTGCCTCTCAAGACGTCGGAGCCGAAAACCTGCCTGGGGACATTGTTCTATACTTGGCTGACTGTAGCAGACAGCCTGTAAACCAACAGAATTTAATATGCTTTCATAATATTAAGACCCTCTCGGTGCAAACACAAGAGTCTTTTTATAGGTGCGCTATATTCTATCAGAGACTGAAGAGCGGCCACTGGGATATTTGTCTACGGCTAAATATACATATATATTATTTCTGAAGGGCTGTTCAGCCATTCTGGAGATTCCGAATTCAATTAATCGAGCTATTTTCTTCCCAGGCGACACAGCTGTTGCTGGATGGAGTGCATAATGATGAGTGCAGAGAAAAACACTTTCACTGTGTGGGCATGGTGAGAAGCAGCCATGTTCGCTTGTATAGAATGTGTTATAAACTCTGTTGCTGCCACCTAGTGTTTATGAGGAGTTAGTACAAATGAGTAGGAGTCAGGAGTACAGATGCATTCACATGCACAACTGTTGCTAAACAGCACATGAGAAACACACACCTACACCACACAAATGTGAGTTACAGATATGTGAAGCTATTTATTTTGGCAGTAAATGCTTATTAGTTAAAAAACTAACATTGGAATTAAATACATTTTAAAATACATTGATTGTACAGAACCCTTGACGTTTCAAGGCAGAAAAATAATATTTAGAGAATAATATTAAGAGACAAAATTCCAATGATTTAATACACTGATGATTAATGAATTATTGTCTCAATTTCAATAAATCGCTCCCTTGATTTACGCAACTGTCACCCGCATTTAATAAATCATTCCTTTAATTTACGAAATTTATATCTCTATTTAATAAACCATTTCTTTGATTTAAAAAAATGTTCCCTTGACTTAATAAATCATTCCCTTGATTTAATAAATTATTTGCTCAATTTCAATAAATCGTTCCCTTGATTTACGAAATTGTCAACTTTATTTAATAAATCGTTTCCTTGATTTAATAAATCGTTCCCTTGATTTAATTAATCCTCACCTCATTTAATAAAGTATTCCCTTGAATTAATAAATCATTCCCTTGATTTAATAAAGTGTTCCCCTGATTTACAAAATTGTCACCTCTATTTAATAAATCATTCCCTTGATGTAATGAATTTCATCGCCATTTAATAAATAATTCCCTTGATTTAATAAACCGTTCCCTTGAATTGATAAATCGTTCTCATGAATTAATAAATCGTTCTCATGAATTAATAAATCGTTCACTCTTAACTGAAAACAGCACATTCTGACCACTGGATGTTCATTTTTTTGGATTTATTCTAAAGTTAGATGGTTTTTAAAGGCAAAAATGTACTTGTAGATGTATATTATTTTCTCCTAATCTAAATAAAGTCAATTAGTTAAAGCTGCTTTTTCATTTGGCTTCTTTGGTTTTACTCTAAAGCTAAGAGGCTAATATAGCTAACAAATAGCATGTTAAGTATAAGCTTCCATTACTTGTTAGCTAAATCAGCTACATTTGCCCGGTAGCGCCAGTGTAAACAATAGCAAAAGCTCAAATAATGGCCCTAAAAAGTATAAGATCCTTGAGGAACTTTTGGAGGTTGTTCTATTTGTGGAAGGAACCTCTTAAGGTGCTTTACAGAACCTTCAAGAAAAGGTTTTAGAAAAAAAAGGTTTCTATGCAGCTGTTACAAAGTGTTACAAGTTTTACTATGCTGGTGCTATACATTTTGACCGGTGTTATTATGCTGGTGTAACCACTAGTTTTACTAGTTTATTCAATTTATTTTTTATTGTTTTTTATCCATTTAAAAATATATCCATTGTGTTTAGTGTATGTTCACTGTTCACATTTTGCTGCTTAATTCACTACAGGCTGTACTTATATCTGCTCTTCAGAACATAACACTGTCTGTTTTTCACTGGTGTTACACATTTTAAAAGCAAGAACACATTTCCTGCATGTGTCAGCTATTTTGAGATTCCCTATTATGCCCAACGTGGCACTGGTGTCACAGTCTTTGCTATCACACTCCGTGTCTGTGTCAGATGTGGTGTTGTACTGGTGTTCACATTTGTTCACTCTGTTAACTTATTTGTGTACTTAAGACTTACAGTCATTTACAGGTATTTCTATGCTGGTGTTGCAAGATGTCACATGTTATTGTTAATGGTTCATTTTTAATGGTGCCTCACTACTGGTGTCACTATACATGTTGGTACTATACGTTTTGACTGGCGTTACCATGTTGGTGTTACACAGTGTCACTGATGTTACCATTTTGATGCTATATATTTACATACTACGTATATTTACATACATAGTACCTGCTGTTACTATGCTGGTGTAACATAGTGCCACTGATGTTGCTGTGTTGAAACTACACAGTCTTACTGGTGTTACTATGTTAGTGCTACATAGTGTCACTGGTGTTGCTATGTAGCTGTTATACAGTCTTACTGGTGTTACGATGTTGGCACTACACAGCGTTGGTGCTGCACAGTTTTACTGGTTTTACTATGGTGGTGCTAATACATTTTGAATGGTGTTACTATGCTGGTGTCCCTAGTGTTACTATGTTGGTGTTATACATCTTGACTGGTGTTACCATGTTGATGTCACTACATGTCACTAATGTTACTGTGTTGATACAACACTGTGTTGCTGGTTTATTTCATTAGTGTTACAAAGTGTCACTGGTGTTACCATGTTAGCACTTCACAGTGTCACTGGTGTGACTATATTGGCATTAAACAGTGTCACTGGTGTTACTGTGTTGGCGCTACACCATTTCACTGGTGTTACATTGTAGGTGTTACACAGTGTCACTGGTGTTACTATGTTGGTGTTACACCGTGTTATTGGTGTTATAATGTTGGCATTAAACAGTGTTACTGGTCGAATGATGTCTGTATTCCTGTCCAAATCAAAATCTTTGCACACCAAAAATGGCTCGATTCACGTATTCCCAACAAATACATTTAGGATAATAGTTAAATATAATAACTTGGTATTGCTTGGCATCATCAGACTCACAAAAAAAATGTCTAATCATTTGCCAAATGTAGAATCTGATGATACCAGGTCATACAATATATGCTTGGAGTATAACTGATGTGTACCTGGAGTGTTAGACTTGTGTTCTTTCACTGTAGTGGACGTACTCTTCTTCTCTGACCTCTTTTCTGAGTGTTGGCTAGGCGACGGTGAGGAAGACAGCTTGACCTTATGTTTCAGCACCAGAATGGGGCTCCTGGATCTGGCCCGTAGACGAAGAGAGGAGGCTCTGTTAAACCGCTGGAGCCTCAGTCCAAACCCAGGCCGCCGCATAAAGCGGTCATCCCTAGCCCTGTAATAAAACCTGTAGGAGGAGAGAAACCTTATTCACATTATGTAGTTTGCAACTGTATTGCATCCTCAGAGACTGCATTAATAAATGATTGACTGGGGAATGTAGAAATAAATTGCCTTTCTTCCCATCTTCTACTTAGCAAGCCAGAAGCTTGTAGTGTCTGGAATTGGAGCCATTTGGAATCTGTTTAAATATTCACATTTTTAATGAATAACAGTCTGAATGAGAAACTGCTTTAATATGCATGTGTTCTCCACCTGTAGCCTGCACCTCCACCCCACCCTAGTGCTATGAGGGTGCTGACGGCTGGGGTTTTTTTTACCACAAAACTTTGCTGCTATAGGCAAAATCAGAATACTTAGAAGTGCACACACAGGCACTATTTCTAGATGCATACTTTGCATTCAGCCATTGGATCTGCTTAGTCTTACTCCTGTGAGTTCTTGTTGCATTCTGTGTGTGTAAAGGCTTTTACTTTGACTATTAAACAAAGCATTTTGTTCTACTGTCAATAGTTTTTGAGTAATATCTGATCATATTTTTTCTGCAAAGTTCACCAGTATTCTTGCAGGTTTTGTAGGAATGCGCTGGACAGTTCTTAACCCAATTCCAGTCATTTTAGGAAATTCCTTCTGAAACACAGTAACATCTCTTCCACAGCATACATTCTCCAACACTTTTGTTTCAGAAAGGAGTAGCCACTGTTTGCTAGGGTTGAAAGAATTGTCTACTGATTTTCTATATTTAAAAATGTTGATACTAAAGATATGCCTCGGAATACACATTTACCAGGGTTATATTCATTTAGATTTATATATTAGCCCCTTAAACAGCCTAAAAGTGTTATTAGTACTTCTATCAGCACATAATAGCCCCACCAGTTTGTACAGAAGTCCCTGAAGTTACTGAGTAATACACAGTATTATGTAAAAAACCTTGCTGTGTTAATCAATTACTGCTGTTTATTCATAGCTAAACACTCTAAAAAAATGCTAGCAGTCCTCTCAGAACTACGAGGGCATGTCAGATTGCAGAATAATTGCAGTGGCATCACCATGGCAACATTAACAATCTGGATCTGACTGATTTAAAATGTTTGAAAATATAATTTTAAAGAAATAAACAACACAAGAAGTTTGCCGTGCACTTATCATGGAGCAGGAAGTCGAAATTCCACCTTAAATTAGCTTCAAAGTAATGTCTGCCCTTTTAAGAAAGTTCCAGCATGCTGGAGAATAACTCCAGCCTCGCTGATGTAGCCGTGTTTGTTCAGAGTGTCAGAAATCACCACGTTCTGAATTTAAATGCAGAAATGTTACACTGAGGTTATGTGATAAGAGCTTAAATTTTCAGAAGCACAGCTGACACAAAGGAACATTTTCACACTGTTTTAGGGGATAGCGAAAGAAACTAATTTAATGAGTTTGTGTTGAGCAGGGAGCTTAAACGAGCACACAAGCTTAAATGAGCAAGTGTGTGGCCGGTATGGCTGTCAAACCTGCATTGATTACTACAGGTGGAAGCGGGTTAGATGAACTAGTGAAATTAAAGCTGACTGTTGCATCATGTTTGAAGCTGAATGTTCTACACTGATCCTAGGGGGTGTATATACAGTGTATCCTATGGGGTCGCTCAGTCACAAAATGATTGAATGCACAGTAGGGCATATTCTTTATCAAGGTAGGTGATGTAAACGTATTTCTAACTATCTTGGCCAAATTGATGTAAAAAAAAGGCCAACTTTAGTTCAATCCAACTTAACTCCAGTAGAAAAAAACAAAGGAAAAAAACACCAAATGTGTTGACTGCCAGGTAGTCTTTGATAATGTGATAGTTTTGATAATGAGTTGCAAAACTAAAATTTCTGGTCGTTCTGGTTGGTTGGTCTGTTAAAAACAATACTGCTAGCACATATATTTGTTTTCAGTGATTGTGAGTGTTTAATTGTGTAATACATCTTCATAGATAAATTGATTACTGTTCACTGTTCAGTACAGTCAACGCAAATTTGACAGACTACATTAAAAATTATGTGTTTTTGTTGTTCCATTTTTTTTTTAATGTATTAAATTTGCCCAAGATGTTTCTGTGATTGGGTGTGTTAGTCACAAGCTGTAAAACATGTGGGAACACTTCTGCATTAACAAATTATGAAGCACAGAGGTTATTGGATATCAGACCCTATAACTCCCATTCTCTAAATCAGAATCAGTGATTACCTTCAACAAAAACATTTTAAATACCCATAATATTGCAGGCTAGGTTGAGGCATAAACAGGAAAAGGAGCTCACACTGTAACTAAAAAAAGCAAATGGAGAACTACAGTTTAAATGGACATCAGCTATAGATGGCGACAGTTTAGATAATATGTTTGGTAATTATGATAGTTATAATAATTATATACATCACAATAATTATGTAATTGTAATTTATACATGTATTTATAGATATCATAATGATTCTCCAAATGAAGAATCACAGTTTAAATGGACATCAATTAGAGGTGGTAGTGGTTTGGATATTATCAAAAGGGGGCCAAAATATCAGAACAAACGGTTGGATTGGAAAGAACGAGTCATATGCGATTCTAAAATAAATATAGACTAAAATAGCATACGCTCACACTGTGTGATGTCATGCTGTTAGCTGTGTAGTTCTTCCGGTGGAGTGGTAGAGTGGCACTTGATAACCCACTATGAATTGTAACCTAATCATTCTCTGTCAGTTTGTTTAATAATAGTAATTATTTACACCACAGTTACTTTACAATTGTAATTTCTACATGAAGAAAAGCTAAAAGAATTTGAATGAACCTGAATTACTTTTATAAAAGGGGTCCAGTTATATAATGTATGTGTATTTACCTTTATGTGTATTTATTTCAACTTATGCAAACTATACAAGTACATAAACACTTTATATTTCAAGTTATGGAATTTATTATTTAAGAGTACGAAAACTATGGTCTGTTATTATGAAATGTTACCTGTGTCATGCTTTGAAAAAACATTGTTAAACAAATGCTATATTTCAATATTCAAATACCCACATTAATATCACACTCAACCACACCAGTGAAAATGTTTTACTAGGCTGCTCCCAGTGCTTGTAGAGCTCACCATTCCTGATCCAGTGTGTTTGTGTATTGGGTGATAAACGTATATATATATATATATATATATATATATATATATATATATATATATATATATATATATATATATATACCGCACACCACATGGCTTGATTTAGGGTGTGTCAGTGTGTCTTTGCTATCATAAAGATGGGAAAAGTACCCCTTGCACGGCTCAAAACGTGCAAAAAGCGTACAGGGGTATGCGCATGTGCGCTGTGTTGACAATTCACTGCCAAGATAGCAATGAACGTTTGACTGTTGACTACTGCCTAGGATGTTTTTAGTCAGTGGTGCACCTGTGTTTTCCGTTGCCAAGATAGCAATACACCACAAATGTACCTGAACACACCTCATTTCAAGACCACCATGAGTCTAGGCCTCTAAACTTAAATAAGTTAGCTAGATATAAGCTAGAAGGCTAAACACCACAGCACAGGCTGTGTTCAAATCATACCTGTTTAAAGCCTCATATCTGAGAGAGACAAAGTCAAGTGAATAGTCGACATACTGTCCTCATTTGACATATTGCCAACATTTAAATACCACAATATACAGTATTACTGTTATACTGTTCAACCCTAGTTAGCATTGCGTTAAATAAACATGGTTTGATATTTAGTCACTATTTCTACATTGAATATACATTAATGTATCCGGATGGGTGAATATGGATTTGGTCCATGATCAGGTATCAATAATGGGCCACAGTTCCCATTTACGTTTCCCATTTCACCCCCAACCTCACAGCCTTATTATAAGTGCATTAATAACTGAAGACATGTATGCTACTACTGAATGTCTCAGCAAAGAGTTTGGTGACGATGTCTCTAGCAATTATTATTATTATATGCAATTATTTTCAAGGAAGACCTAAGGAAGACTTTTGCAGTGCCACAGGATCTGAAATCTAATCTACCTTAACTTTGCTCTTTGATCTGATGCTAACCTGAGCCTGATCTGATACTAGACCCTCCTGAATAACATCAGACCAAAGCTAAAACTATCAAACACCACTGTTATTTGACAAGACTTCCCCACACAGTTTTTTGGAAATGGAAAAAATCCAGGTCCAGAAAGTAAAAATGTAAGCTTAGCTGTAGCAGAACTGCGCAGGCAGTCTGATCAAAATCCTGTTGTGAATGTTTACTTTCTGCACCTGAATTTTCCATCTGTAAAAAACTATGGCAGGAATTCTGACTGATTAGTAACCAAACGATTTTCTATCCCATTCCACTGGAAGTTAAGGTTTTCCATCCATCGAAAGGTTATTGTGCTTGTATGTGGAGGAGGAAATGTTGAATTACTGGTAAAGCAAAGAAGAAATAACTGATGATGGAAACAGATTTTCCACATGCTTGCCACTAAATCCTTACAGAACTGTTGAGGGGCTGTTTGCAGGGGTTCAGAGGTTGACAGTGAAGTGAAACAGCAACTTCAGGCCTCAGTAAATGATCCACAGCACATAACAAGACTTCATGGAAATTTGCATTTGTTTTTTGGCAAGTGTATTTTTGCTAAATGTTAGAATGGAAAACCCCCTGCTGTAGAGTCTAGTCTGTCCGCTGATGCACTAAAAGTACTTAACTTCTTCAAACCGCCTGAACCATGGTGGCTGTTTTTTCCCTCCCAGTACTACACT